>NC_056728.1:1396740334-1396860334 GCF_019279795.1 Protopterus annectens
ATAGAGATATATACACATATACATATCCACCTACATATATGGACATAAACATATCCACATACATACATGGAGATATATATATATATAGATATATATATATAGATATATATAGATATATATATAGAGAGAGATATATACATATGAGCACTCACACATATACATATACACAGCAATGACTCCAACAAGTGGCTAAGCTTCTGATGTCATTCAAAGGGGATCCAGTATCCATCTGCCTGGGACAACAATGATTGACAAACCATGATGCTTTGCAGAGATGGTCTGCACCTGTTGCCCCTGGGATTCAGGTTACTGGCTACAGCTCTTGGCACCCTCATAGTGCCTTATTTAGGCAAGGTTCAAAGGACAAAATTACCACCATAACAGACACAAACATGCAAAACTGAAGGTAAGGCTATTCAATGCTAGACGTCTAAACCTACAAAGACACTTTCTTGAGGCACACCTACAAATGGGGAACATCAATATCTGTGCAGTAAATGGGACCTGGTTCAATGCTCCAGAGAGGACACCTGTAAAGCCAGGCTATGTGGCACACCTCATCACTGAGGGCTTTTCATCCTGAAGAAAGGGGGTAATTGTCCCACTGTACTCATCCCTCATTACATATATCTCATATATGTGTACATATATATACCTGAATATATTTGTCAATGTATAGATGTGTGTGCAAATCTGCACCATTGTAATGTGTACTCCTTCCACATTGTACTTTCCCTATGGTAGAATGACATTTCTGCTTGATATGTTACAGATATTGCCCTGACAGTTTACAGGTGAATTGGCTTACTGTTAAAACATTATAGCTGTGTTGTGGAGGGTCCTGGAGTCAGGAACTGCATGTGCTGGATATTGGATTGCATGCATATCTGTTAGAGCAGTGGGGGGGGGCAACATAGCAGTAATTACCAGGTATCCCTCATTTGTGCCCCCACACCCATTAGTGCATATGGTCTGTCATGTTTTAGTGAGTGGTTCAGGATGTACTGTAGTGGACATGCTGTACACGTTTCTATATATTTATAAATATATATATATATATATATATATATATATATATATATATGTGTGTGTGTGTGTGTGTGTGTGTGTGTTTATATATATATATATATATATATATATATATATATATATATATATATATATATATTAATACACACACACACACATATATATATATATATATATATATATATATATACATACATATGAACATGTTTATCTGTATACAATTGATGTTATATGATTACTTGTGTCATACACATATATGTATGTATGTATATATATATATATATATGTATATATATATATATATATATGTATATATATATATATATATATATATATATATATATATATATAGCTGTCTATCTGTCTACATTTACAGATATATATTTGTCCACATGTCCATGCATGTTTGGCTCATAATTTTGGCCTGCACCTCATTCTTTTGGCAATTGACATGGATGATCTCAGGATTGAAGTTAGTAACTACTGACAACACCTTTGTGTTTCAGACTTCAACTCCTTCGAAATATGTGTTTTAATACATATAACTGTTTAACTAGCAACATTTTAAGTATATGAGAACAATATTTGACATATATCCCTATTTGTACCCACCTTTTGGCACACTTTGTCCAGAATTCTTGCATTAAGAGGTTGTGTGGTATGATATTACTACATTTCCTTAACTGTTGAATGATTGTGCTGGATGATATGTTTGTGATAACATCAGATTTATGAGAAAAAAATGCCACAAGGTACTAAAATGAGACCAATAACCAAATCCAAGGTACCAATAGACCAGAAGCCATCTGGAAGCCTTTTAAAACCAATGTAATATGTGCACAAAACACAAAGTAAACACATCTGTGCTTACTTTGTGTTTTATGCACATATTAAATTGGTTTTAAAAGGCTTCCAGCTAACATCAGATTCATGTATATCTGTCATGGCTTAGTGGTAAATCACTTTGTCTATGGTTTGCAGGGTCCTGGGTTTGAGCTTTGCAGAGGCTGCTTATTTTGCTGCTGGGAAGAACATGGGCCATTGGATACAGTGTGATTAAGGCACTTTAAAGCAGTTGTAAGCGGGTTTGGGTGGGTTTGCGCGGAGGTAAGCACTGCTAACTTCCGGTTACAGTTTCTTATACTCAGTTAGCTTCTAAATTGTTTAACCTGTGTGGGTAGTGCTTACCCCTGCGCAAACAGGCTTAAACCTGCTTACTGCTGCTTAAAACTGCTTACGCACACTTACCCCATGCTAATTTCTTTAAAAGAAAAGAAAAAGGGTTGATAGGAAAGTGGTGAAAAAGGGGCACAAAGAGGGAAAGACAGTAGGGAAAATAACTAGGGATGAGCAGGAAGGATGTAGGGAAGGTTCATAGCTGCCCATTTCTTCTACAGCAATAGCTGTGCATATACACTGAATTTGGAGGTAGGTTTGGACACTCAAACCCCTGGGAGAGGGGTGAGGGCAACAACAATTCGTTGTGATGCCAATTAGAACAGATTACATGTGTCCAGTAGACACGTGTGTGAAATGGGCAGCTATGCATGGGGTGAGATTTTTTGTGGGAACAGATTGCCCTTTTTTTCAGGTGGGAGTGGGATGTTGGGGAGGGATAGTGGGTATATTTGGGGAGGAAGGTTGGGTAGGTTAATAGACAAGACACACAAGATGCTTACAGGGGTGGTATATGACACATGGGGGGTAAACACCTTGATGGGGAGGGGTGTTGGGATATCAGAAGCTTACAAGCCCCTAGTGGTAACATTGGGACTGAGGTCCCCACCCATGGGCAGTCACCACTGCACCTTCACAGCCCCGAAGGTGGCTGTGCTGGGGGCTGAGATGCAGTGCCAGGATGACTCTCTAATAATGACATGTGGCCCTCAAGCTGGCGCAGAAGATCACCAACCTGGTTGTTGATTGCTCTACGCAACACGACCCTTACCTGGCGATGGGTGACAGGTGCCTGTCCACGCCCACTCCTGGGGGGGGGCGAGCCTCAACCCCTGAGGTGATTCCACCCGAAGGTGGTGCAGGACCAATGGACAGGGAGGTGCAGGGTTGGGCCCCAGAAATGCTGGTGCCTCGACCAGCTGAGGTGGGACCGGTGGGTCCGCTGGGACCGGCCTTCCCAAGCGTGCTATATGTTTAGATTTCAACATCATATAAGGGTTAGTAACAGTCAACACATTCCAGGGTTAGGGATAACAGCATGCATAGATATTTCCAATATCCCAGACAGCAGATACGGAACAGTTGCATAGCAAACAGAGCACATGCATATATGGGACCACAGTGGTAATAAGAACAGCATGCAGGTACATTGATGGCCCCATGCCAACAATATTGGAATAATTCAATATGGAACATGCATGGGAACCATTAGAATATTTATCAAATGATTGGCCATTATCAGAGTCAGTACATACCAGTTGGGGTGGGTATGTTGATTACTGTTGGAGATAATGTGGGGGGGAGAGAAAGATGTCAATTAACAAGTAGTATATTCCTGTACTCCACATTACCTGCCTAGTCAGTGCTGTTATCTGAACCTTACAAGTCTTACTACACTACCCTATACACCTCTATTGGACACTGATATGGCTGTCACCATCATTACACATGAACTAGTTTTAAATGCAGGCTGTACCTCTTACCTGGTATACCCGTTGAGGGAATGTTTGTTAACACTGACTAACTGTTTGTACACATATGGCCGGATTCCGGGTTGATATTTTACACTATGCTATCCAACTCTTTCTGCACAGACTCTGGCCATGTGTTGACCACATGCTGGTATGCCTGGACATATCTAGAATATTGCCCTCTTCCACCTTTAGTGACCTGACACACACATATACATGCTTTCCTACACAGTTATATTATGAAACACAGTGTGGGCGACAGTGACCAGTGATACTTTATTATTCAGATAAACTGCAAAACTCACAATCCCCTACAATACCAGGGTGGACGGTACCAGTACAGGTTATATTGGTCTGTATTTCACAGCACAGTGTTCATATCCAACGTACCTGTGAGAGCAATGTTTGTTAGCACTACCTGACTGTTGCCACACAAGGTTCCAGATTACACATTAGTATTATGCATATACATCTCACTCTGTTACTGTACACACTCTGACCACAGCTTAACAGGTCGGGGTGTAAATGGGACATACTTGGCTTCTTAGTCACATAAGGTATTGGGGAGTTGCTAGTGTGCCAGGTTTATTGTCACAGATGTGTGTCAATCAGTTGTATTTCCTGTTTGCTGCCTATATGTCTGGGATCATCCCACTGATTTCCCAGGGGGACAGAATGATAGGTATTAGATATGGGCCACTTTAATAGACTGTCTGGACATATCTGTACAGTTGTAGTGTATAATTCTGTATACAGACTACTACCACTGGCAGGATTCAAACAGTGGCTGTGTGTGCTAATAAAACAACAGTTCACATCTCAGTTGCATGTGCTATTCGGGTTTTGTTATCTGCATTTCCCGTTTACTGTCTATGCTCCTTTCAGTTGTACTAAATGGCCTCTGGGAATTACACCTGTCAGATACAGGCATTCCTACACATTCATGTTATGGTGCATGGTGTGGGTATCAGTGCTTAATACTACAGTACTATTACATGATTGCAAATCTAAATTACCATATGATAACAGAATATACACATACAGTCCAGCAATTAGACCTGCTTTGTCAGGGTATTACACTTTTATTGCCATGCTAACAATATGAGACTCTTCCTGCCATATTCTCTAGTGTGTGCAGCACTTGCCTGGAATACTACAGGTTTTATACTAGCAATTACTTTACTACTACTTTTATTTTTATTTCCTGACAGTAAAAGCATGAGTATTACTAACCTGCCTAGCATCGCAACCATGCCAGGCGGCAGATGTGGGCCTCCTGGTTTGTGGCCCACTCCATTGCAGCTGTGGGGGACATAAGAGGAATATTTAGCCATACCTATCCATGATATACCTGAGCTGGCAATTATTAAACAGGTAGTAGACTGATACTTACACACGGCTTGGACATCCCCTGATGCTCTTGCCTCTTGGAACCACTCCTCCAAGAGGTCCCCCTTCCACTGATTCTGGTCATCATAGTGGTACCGGACCTGCTCACCAGTTTGGGGTATGCCAGTGGCACTGGTGAGGTCGCAGGCGAGATGGCCTCAGGCCTTTGCCTTATAATGGGAGCCCTGGTACTGGCCCTGTAGCAGTCTCTGTGCATGGTCTTTAACTAGGAGTCCAGCTATGACCTTGGACTCCTGAATGCACCAGCACTGTGCCCAGAAGCGCACTCCTTCTCCCCTTACTGCCATAGTGCCTGCAAGGGGAAGTTACAACTAGTTATGAGCTATATTCCTGCCTCTTGGGTTTAAGTAGGGCCGATTTCCCACACTTTTCCACGATTGGCCGGTTTTGAAAAGGCTACGCTATGGGCAAACCTGCTTACCTAAAGTTGGCATTGTTTAAAGGGGTGTACCACTGGGCACAAAGAGTTAGCTGGTCTACATATTGCTCACACCTCCTAAGCTGGCCTGTGCAATGCTTGGTGTTGTCTACAGTAGACATTCATTATAATACCTTTTTTGGCATTGCATTATTATTCATTACACCTTACATGTATGCCTAGTATCCCTGATTGATGTGTACGTACAATCTGTGGGGTCCTTGTGTTTTACTGGGGACTTCAACACTCTATTACAAGTGCACCTCACTTCTGGGCTTACTGCTGTACTCTAGTTCATATATTTATGTTATGTAGCCAGTTATGGCACATATGACTGTATACTGATGCCTTTCACAGGTTCAGTTTGGTTATACTATGGTGAGGACATGTTTACTACTACGTCATTCTTCCGTACTGCTGTGATGGCTTGGTGGATAGCTATTGGGACTATGGTGTATAGGGTCCTGGGTTTGAGACCTGCATGGCTGTTTATTTTGTTGATGGGCAGACAAAGGCCTGTTGGATACAGAGTGATTAAGGCACTTTAAAGCAGTTGTAAGCGGGTTTGTGGAGTGGTAAGCACTGCTTATTTCAGGTTATAGTTTCTTACACCCAGTTAGCTTCTATTTCGCTTAATCTGTGTAGGCAATGCTTACCCCCCGTGCAAACTCACTTAAACATGCTTACTATTGCTTACATATGCTTACTACTGCTTCTGTGCTTACACCTCTTTACTACTTCCTTATTCATTATGACACTGAATCTTCACATGTGCATTTCCAGCAGTACTCCAGTTCATAAATATGTTATTTAGTGGTTTTGCAATAAAAATATTGATTATACCATGCTTTGCCACATAAAACAGACTGTACTGCAGTGGGACTCGAACCGTGAATGCCTGCTTGTTAGACAATTGTTCTGCCCACTACACTATTGCTGTGCTGCTTTATTTGCATATATCTTCCTTGTTATCCTCTTTAGCCTTTTAAGCTGCTTTAACCGTAGCTAAGCAATGGGCACACCCGCGCACCTGCAGTTAGCTGTACTTGGATTTTTAAAAAAAAAAATAAATGGGTTTCTTCTTTTGATTTTTATGTCCTGTTGCTTTTGTACACATGGGAAACTGTTGGTGGGAATATACGGACACCTATGAGTGGTCTCGCCCATTTATTTCAACTATGTGCTGTTCTACATTGCATGGGCATGTTTATTCTGAAAGCTCTGCTCTCAGACATGCTCCCTGCACTCATACACGCTCCATGTAAACCTAGGAGGTTGGGCAGCACACCTTCATTAATATGCATGGCACACTGCCATCCCCCTCCTAAACGGGTGCTTCCGTGCAGGACTAAGCTAGTCCTGCATGGAAGATTAGTGAATCCGGGGGCTAGTCTACTCCTGGTGAGGAAATCAGGTACACTGATGCAGCATCATGCCGCATACCTGGGAATATGCCTTAAGTCATTTTCCCTGTGGTAGCATTAGCAATCCAAGATCACTGTTCTCAGGAGGTTCACGCACACTTACACACATGAGCAACCTCTCTAGTGAGCTGCTAACTGCTCATACAGCTGGCTGAGTCCATATGCTGCATATTGCATTGAGCCTTTAGGCTGCTTCCTTCCCCCCAGGATAAGGCGGCATCACTGACTTACTCCCAATCTTTGCCCTGTGGACCCATCAATGCTAGTGCTGCTAATCAAACATGGGTCCTCTAGACTGCATTAAGAACTTTATTCCTCTAAGCAACAGGTCTGCCATAACTAAGGAGTTTTTTTAGTTATTTTATGCATTATTTTGAACACAAGTAGGAGTTCCACATTTTGTGAATATTACACAAACCAAGCAGCTCATGGAAAACTGCCTGGAATCATGCCAAATATGATGCTATAACAGACAAAGCTACATTAATATTTAATGTGCACCATGTACAGTTAGTGTTATGTTTATTTTTGATTTTCTGTAGGTATGCATATTTATTTAATCACTGACTTACTTAATTCCCTTTTCTTGTTTAGATTAGTCATACTAAGGTTATGTGTTTGGAGTCATTGTGTGGTATATTTATTGAATAAAGGCATTTTGGCCAAAATACCAGAGAAATTAATTTAAGATTGCTAGGAAGGGCATTGGCACATTTTCAAGTGGAGTAGAAGTGCTAGAGATATGGAGTCTTCAGAAAACAGGGACAAATATTTCTGGTTTTGTAAAGTCATTCTGAATTACTAGTTGCGGTGACAGACAAGCTGACAGATGTCCCTAGTGCAAAGGCTTCATGGAAATTGTGATGTGCTATTACAGGCAAATAGTTATGCATATCCTGCAAGACGGTGAAGCAGCCCAGCAAAAGGAGGAAATGAATAGTATTGCTAAGAGTGCCATGAGTCAATGCATGTGCATCAGAGCAGGACTGCAGTTTTTGATTTAATTTGCAGATGGTATGGGAAACAGGATGGGCAGAAGGGGTAGCCTTGTACAGAAGCAGGCAAATACAGAATCTCAAGTGAGATCTACTTTATACTTTACATACAAGCAGATGACTGACGTACCATCTGATTGCAACTAGTTTGGACACCATATAACAAGACCACTGAAAGTGACTGTAAAAAAAGTATGAGTTTTAATATATTTTGCTAATGAAAAATTCATATGATGTAAGTTTTGACACTAAATACATTTTGTTCAAGATGTCTGAATGAAAAGAGTTCCTGAAGAGAGTTCCAGAAAAGAACAGAACTGCAGTCATAATTTACTGTTTTCCAAAATTACAGATAACAGGAGAAAGACAAGATAGGTGTTAACAGGATATGATTGACAGGAAGGAGCTCTGAACAAGAACAATTGAAGTGAGGTAAGTCTTTATTCAGTAGCAGAAAACTGTTGGATGAGTTCATGAACAGGAATGGGAATTTGTTCTGTTGTTGAAATTTCATGAAGGAAGAATTTGTCTTTGGGAAACCAAAATGCTTGTGATAAAAACTAGATATTTCATTCCATAACTGGGACACTCAAAGTTATGACTTCATTGCATGGAGATTGGACATATAAATGCATACAATGATGATGATTGTTTGGAAGATCATACTAGGATGTGCATCTGCCATGAAGATTATGGAAAACTTGGAAGTAAAAATTACCTTTTATCCAGAAGTGTGGAAAGGTGGAGAAGCAGCAGTTAGAAAAGGAGTTATTACAATTTGGTCCAAAATGTCAATGTCAAAGTATTCAAGAGCAGTTAGGTGAAAAGAAAAACAC
The DNA here is from genome assembly GCF_019279795.1 of Protopterus annectens. Taxonomy (NCBI): domain Eukaryota; kingdom Metazoa; phylum Chordata; order Ceratodontiformes; family Protopteridae; genus Protopterus; species Protopterus annectens. The sequence continues at coordinate 1,396,749,095 of NC_056728.1, forward strand.
ATTGATTAAGCAAGTTAATTGGCTAATCTAAACATTGACATACCAGTACAGTGAACTCACACAAATATGCATGCATACACCCTCCTACACACACACACACACACACACACACACACACACACACACACACACACACACACTGAAAACCCAGGCATCACACACAACACACTTCCAATCACTCACAACACAATTTTGCATGCTCATTCCTAAATGTACCTCCACAATACTCACCAAACACACGTTATCTCCACACAGTCTAAAAAACTAAGCAATGTCTTCCTACAAACATGCACATCACTGGGGCAGACCTAGCATTTTGCTTATATAATACTATGCACTTACTCTATACACACACACACACACACACACACACACACACACACACACACACACGGATTTGACAGATTCCATTGACTTGTTAAAAATAAAACCTCATACCACTGACACCTAATTTCTTGAAGTATAAATTATTGCGTATAAAACAAAAAGAAAACATATCTTTTTTTTTTTGCAGGGTAGTTGTGCACCCTATTGCTAGTTGCTAATTATATATACCAACTTTGAGGACATACTACAGTGGGGAAAGGGCAAATTTTTCAAACATAGATGTTCAGAAATTTCTCTGAAAAAGGTGGTACAGCTAATTTTCGATCAGCCCTAATGCCATTTTTACAAGACAATTTAAACAAAGATTGACGAAACGTAAATAATCAGTACACATACGCGCACACACACACACACACACACACACACACACACACACACACACACACACACACACACACACACACACACACACACACACACACACAAAATACAGTTTATAACAGTGAATGCTTAGAAAAGCAAAAGCTTTTTGTGCTGGTAAATAAGAGTGAATGCTCAGTAGATTGAAAACTCTAGTTCTATGTGCTTCAGACTTCTGGCTGCTTTCTGTGTGAGATTTCTTTGCAGCAGGGCAGGGCATTTGGCCGTAACCCACTGGTGTGCGATCTCAGGTTTAGTATATATAATTACAGTGGATGTTTGGGGTGCGGCTCCCCATATGCAGAGTATAAGGGTGACTAGTCTCCTGCAAGAAATAGTTTTATTTTTTGTAGATTTTAATCATTTTTAGGTTCGATCAGAAATAATCATTGCTTTTTCTTTCGTTGTTTCAGGAGTTTGGTGTTTGAAGATATCCTTTTTTAGCAACTTCGACTAGGAAGCTCATAGGATTCTTAAAGTATGTAACTTTATATTTGTTTCTTTTGATGAATTAAAATGATTCAATATTATTTACTATGGATATTACTTAAAAAAGTTGTTAGCAATGAATGAGTGACAGACAGATATACATATAGATATACTCAAAAGTAAAAAAAAAAAGGTAAATAGATTTGATAAGAGGGCCAATTTGTTTAGAATAACCTAAAATATGTCATTCAGTTGCATGACTATGTTAAATAGTACTGAAACTGTGCATCAGTGTATCCTCAAGTCAGCAGTGACAATTTGAATAAAGAGATGCCTATCACTGTGGAAAGGCATCATTTGTTTGCTTATTCATTTACCTTTAGAGTTAGTTCCATAAGGAATATCCTACAGGAACAGGAAACCCCAAGGAGGTCAAGCCTCTAAAGGGATGAATCTTAAAATATTCATTTTCCTCGCAGTTTCACATTGAAAGGGTCTGCCACTCATTCAGTGCAAATATCTTTTTTAAATAATATCCATAGCATTGAATAATATTAATTCATTCAAGCATCCCATGGGTTTCCTAGTTGAACTTGATAGTAGGATGGTGTTAAGTGTTCTATATTTTGCCCATTTGTTCCACATCATGACAGGTAGGGCTTCCCATTCTAGAGATGGAAGATTGAGAGCTATGAATGAGGAATTCATAGAGAAATTACTTGTTTGTTCCAGAAAACAAGGGAAATCAACAGACATCCTTTGCACATTGATCATCAATAAGCATCAGCATCCTACCTTGCTTTGAAAATTGAAAGAAAGATTATTGGAGGCAGAAACTAAGCAGCAGACAGCTCTCATACCTGGACACCTCTGCAGTTTTTGTGGAAGCCTGTATGGGTTCAGGATATGATTACTTGGCACATCAATAAATAGTGATATATCTCCTGCTCTAATCAAAGGACTGGCAATGATTACCTATACAGCAACAGAGTTTATCAGTTTAAAGCACTACACTTTCAAAGGAACCATAGCTAACCAATGTAGTTTGTAACAGCATAAAATAAATCACAAATATGTATATAACAGCACAAAATAACTGATATGAATTTAAAGTTTAAGAAGAAATATCTTCAGCCTCTCCAGTGATATGGTTTGATTAACAACTCAGGTGACTGATGGGGTGGCAGGAAGTTATGAAGGTCCTTATCCTTGGGGAGCATGCTTGCTGGTGACACCCTCTAAAATGGGAGGTGTGACCCAAAGAGGAGAGTTGTTCTCAAACATAACTAATGAACAGTGAAAAAAAAAAAAAAAAATATATATATATATATATATATATATATATATATATATAAAACAAGATGGCGGTACAGATGGCCAATCCCCCAGGACACCCTTTTGATCCATGATCGTTCCCAACAATACCACAGCAAGTCTGGGGGGAAGGTTGTTAGGAGAATGTTGGTAGACCCATTGTGAATGTAAGGCAGTATCAATGAGGTCTGAAGAGAATTAAAAAAAAAAAACAGAGAAAGAGAGAGATGTTTTCAATCAACATTTCTGCAAAATCCATCATGTATTCTACTTCAGTTAGTGTACTTAAGCACAGGAAAAATGGCATTCATCTCCCTTACCCACAGACATGTTGTATGGCTGCTGTCTTTTTAATTATTTAAATCCTCTGCAATAAATAAATGTAAATTTGCCATGAGTTATGTGCAAATGGAAATGCAAAGCATACTACCACCACAATAATACAAACTCCTACATCGCTTTTAAGGGCTACCTACAATTCATAGGTTCATAGGTTCATAGGTTCATACTAGGCTATCTGCCCTAGGGCATTTATAAGCCCAGCCAGAATGTGTTTGGCTTTCGCCACCCATTTTAAATTTATTTTGCTATGCCCTTTTTCGAGGTTAGTATACTGTGCCTCTGTCTAACAGTGACACAGAAGTGATACCCGGGGTAAACCTACGATCTCCCATCCACTCATCAAGATTCCTCTTGAATAGAGTCAATGAGGGACTCTGCCTAACCTGGACTGGGATTTTATTCCAGAGTGAAGGGAGCCTCTGGGTTATGAATCTGTCCCTCCAGCATGTCCTATTTATTTCAGTGCTGAGGTTCAAGTCTCTCGAGCGCGTAGCTCGATGGGATTTGGATTTTCTGAGGTGCAGCATGTCCATTAATTCCGGGTTGGACATGGCTTTATACGTCAGGCACAGACCGCCTCTGAACAGGTGGTATGCCACTGAGTAGAGCTGGAGTTTCTTTAACTGGGCAGCATATGGCATCTGTTTGAGCCCTTTGGTCCTCTTGGTGAGGTACTTTTGGGGTCTTTCCAGTTGCTGCAGGTGTCTGGTAAGGTACATCCCAAAAGGGGCATTGTACTCAATTATGGGCCTGATGAGGGATGAGTAAAGAGGCACGATGACCTCCCCTGATCTAGATGTGAATCCCTTCATGATTAGGTGGGCTATATAAAATGTTTTTCTAACCACTTTGGCCACGTGGTTGTCAAATGAGAGATTGCTATCAACTTGGGTCCCCAGGTCCCTAATTACTTCTTCTGTACTTAATGGATTACCACCTATGTGGTAATTTGTGGGCACTTTGTTTTTGCCAAAGGGGATGAATATATACTTTTTGGCATTTAGCTTGAGGCCATGGCTCTGGCACCAGTTGTCTGTTTCTATGAGGCCCTTTTGGGAGGATGCTTGTGTCGGCTGGAGAGTCGATTATGGCGCCCAGTTTGCAGTCATCTGCGAACTTGGTCAGCCACAGTCCTTCCGTGTTGGCCTGTACCTCCGAGAAATATATACCGAACAAGAGAGGTCCCAGGACTGAGCCTTGTGGGACACCACTTGTAACTGGTTTGGAGTCTGACATGGCTCCAGAAATTCTAACCATGTAGGTTCTGTCCTTGAGCCAGCTTGCAATCCATCTAGTGACATAGGGGTTTATATTTAAGCTGGTGAGATTATCTATAATGCCCAAGTGGGGTATTGTATCAAAGGCTTTTGCGAGGTCCAGCTAGGCTGTGTGGACCACCTTCCCCTCATCAATGGCCTTGGTGACTGTTTCAAAAAAATCAACCAGGTTTAAGAGGCAGGATCTGCCCTTAACAAAGCCGAACTGGGTAGGATCCAGTGTCTGTAGGTCCCCAATATCTTTATTTATGAGGTCCATGATGATCCTTTCCATAGCTTTGCAGACCAAGCTAGTTGGGCTTATGGGGCGATAGTTTCCAGGATCCGTTGAGGCACCATCTTTATGGAGAGGGACCACTGTTGCTGTACGCCACTCTTTGGGCACATATCCTGTAGTAAGGCTGAGATTGAACAGTAGTTTTATGTTTGGGTTTAGCTCTTCTTGGAGTTTATGTAGGACACAGCCTGGGACACCGTCTGGTCCCATTGATGCTGTGTTTTTTGTGTTTCACAAGGTAGTGCAATGCCTTTCTCCTTAGTAGTTCATAGGTTCATAGGTAGGTACTAGGTATTGGCCCTAGGGCCTATATCAGACTAGCCAAAAAGGTACCCTGGCTTTTGCCACCCAAGAAAATTATTTTCCTGTGCCCCTGTCGAGCAGAGCCCGGGGTGAATCTCCTATTTCCCTTACAATCATCAAGATTTTTTTTGAAGAGTGGTAATGAGGAGCTTTGTTTGATATAGATAGGTAGTTTGTTCCAGAGTATGGGAAGTCTCTGGGACAGGAATCTATCCCTCCATCATGTTCTGTTTATTGTGGTGACAAGGTTTAGGTCCCTAGAGCGTGTAGCTCGGAGGGATTGGGATTTCTTTAAGTGGAGCATATCCAACAGCTCTGGGTTTGACATAGCTTTCTATGTTAGGCAGAGATCGTCTCTGAGTAGGCGATATGTGATGGAGTAAAGTTGGATTTTTTTGAGATGGTCTGCATAGGGCATCTGTCTGAGGCTGGTAATCCTCTTTGTGGGGTATTTCTGCGGCCTTTCCAGTTGTTGTAGCTGTCTTGTGAGGTACATACCAAAAGGGGCGTTGTACTCTAGAATGGGTTTAATGAGTAATGAGTAGAGGGAAAAATTACCTCTTTTTTCCTGTATGAGAAACCTTTTGTGATGAGGTGTGACACGTAGAAGGATTTCCTGACTACTGTGGCAATGTGATTATCAAAGGAGAGACTACTGTCCACCTGTGTCCAAAGGTCTCTTATCACATGTTCGGTGTTAAGTAGACTACTGCCTATGTGGTAGTTCATGGGTACAGAGTTTTTACCAAAAGGGATGACAATGCACTTTTTGCCATTGAGCTTGAGGCCATGGCTTTGACACCAGGCATCTGTCTCAGTGAGGCCCTTTTGTAGTATGTCCACATCGTTAGGAGTTTCGATTATGGCTCCTAGTTTGCAGTCATCTGCAAACTTTGTTAGCCAAAGACCTTTTGTGTTGGCCTGTACTTCAGAGTAGTAGATACCAAACAGGAGAGGACCCAGGACTGAACCCTGTGGTACTCCACTTGTCACTGGTTTGAAGTCGGATTTGCAGTCTGCTACTTTCAGTGTGGGTTCTGTCAGTGAGCCATTTGGCAACCCATCTTGTGACATAGGGATTTATACTTAGTTTAGTGAGTTTATCTATAATTCCAGAGTGGGGGATGGTGTCGAAAGCCTTGGCGAGATCTAGATAGGCTCTGTGAACCACCTTACCCTCATCTATGGCTTTGGTTTAGGAGACATGATCTGCCTTTTACAAACCCGAACTGGGTGTGGTCCAGAGTTTAGAGATTACCAATGTCTTTGTTTATAAGTTCCATGCAGACCAGGCTCGTCAGGCTAATGGGGCGGCAGTTCCTGGGGTCCGTGGTGGATCCCCTTTTGTGAAGTGGGATAACCATTGCTGTGTGCCATTCAGTGGGCACAAAACCTGAGGTGAGGCTATGATTGAACATGGTACTTAAGTGGGGTGCCAGTTCATTCTGTAGTTCATGTAGAATGCAGCCTAGGATGTTGGCAGGTCCTATGGATGCTGTGTTCATGGCTTTGGAGAGTGAGGTTTTTACCTGTGCAGCTGTCATTACAGGAACTTTGTATTCTTCTGGTATAGAGATGGGCCCTTTAGGGGGAGAGAGGGGGGTAAAGTTAGCACTGAACCTATCTGCCAGGATGTTGGCAATATCAATTGGTTCTGTATATTTAGTGCCATTGTGCTGTAACTCAGAGTAGATCTGAGTGTTGCCATTGAGATTCTTGACATAGCTATAGAATGCTGTGTGGTTGTCTTTAGAAACAGTGGCAATTCTGTTTTCATAACTAGCTTTGGAGGATTTTATGAGGGATCTCAGCTTCTTACTGAGGCTGACCAGAGAGTTCCTCCAATCATGGGATTTTACTCGTTTTTGTAGAAGTTTCTTTCTTCTGTTGTAGAGTTTCTTTATGGCAGAGGACCATCAGATTGGGTTCCTTTTTTTGGAGGATAGCATCTTGGTTCTGTTGGGGATAGCCCAATCCATGCACTTGTGTAAGTGCTTATAAAGTACATTTGTGTAGAATTCAGCAGCTGTACCTCTATTGTCCATCTGGATGGGTGTTGTGAAGTTTGCCACTTCTGTCTTATGAAGCATGAAGTTGGCTTTTACAGTGGTTTCCCTAATAGGGGGTGCAGGTGGGATGTGGATGTCTAGGGAGATTAGCTTGTGGTCGGATCTGACCAATGAGGAATTGACCTCTGGTGTGGAACATCGGTCACCCATGTTGGTAATGACCAGTTCTAGGATATTGCTGCCCCTGGTGGGGGTGTGGATAAGTTGATCCAAGGCATTGGAATTTATGAATTCCAGAAAGCGTTGAGCAAAAGAGTTGGTACATGAGTAATTTTCCCAGTTGATGGTGGGGTAGTTGAAATTGCCCATTATTAGGGTGTTGGGTTGTACCCTAATATTTCCCAATGTATCAAGAAATGAGGAGTGGGAATCCTGGGACATGCTGGGGGAACTGTAGCAAGCTACAATTTGGATTGTGGTCTTGCCCAGAGTTAGTTGCACTTGGATAATCTCGGATGCATTATGCTGAGCAACTAGCCTGGAGGTGTGGATATCCTTAATGAATATGGACACGCCTCCGCCTTTAGTTTTTCGGTCCAGATTAGGTGGCCGAAAGGTGTGGTATGAATTATAGCCTGGTAATGCAGGGGTGCTCTCTGGAGCCTTGAACCAGGTCTCTGTGACTGCACAGGTGTCGATGTTCTCCATTTTGAGGAGTGCCTTGAGTGAGTGCATTTTGAGGTTTAGATTTCTAGCATTGAGTAGCATTACCCTCAGATTTTGCTTGCTTGTACCTGTTACGGTGGTGAATTTGTCATTTGAACCTTGCCAAAAAAAGGCACTATAGGGGTGGTAAGAGCCTTAGCCACAATCCAGAATCCTAAGGGGGACAGGTGCAGGCCATCTCTGGCAAAGCATCCTGGTCTGTCGATCATGTCATCCCAGGCAGACAGATACTGGATCCCCTTAGAATGATACCAGAAGCTTAGCCAACTGTTGAAGTCAATCATTTTGTCTTTGTACTGTGGTATCATTCTGGGTGGGTGATGGCAGGATGCTACTCAGGGCTAGAATTATACTTGTCTGGGTTACAAGATTGGAGAGCTCCTCCATGTCTCTTTTTATGTAGTCCAGGGAGGTACATCACAGGTCATTCACACCAACATGGACAATTACAGAGTCATATTTGTACTTGTGGAGTGACCTGAGTGTGTGCATTATGTGGTGGATCCTGACACCTGGCAGGCAGCTGACAGTAACTTTCTCCTTGTTTAGCCTGGTGAGTGGAACATCAGTGTGCCTGACTACAGAGTCACCTATGACTAGAGTGTTGGATATGTTGCTATGCCTTATGGGCTGTGGCTGGGTGGCACACTGAGTTTGTGGGCTATGTGTCATTTGGGTTGTGTTGGGGGGTGGAGGTTGCTTGCATTTCTGCTTTGGAGGTCCCTGTTGCTTGTGCAGATTTTTATTGACAGCCTCTGTGAATGTAGGTGTGTGTTTTGTGTTTCTATGTGTGTGTTTTGGTGGTGTAGGTTTTGAGGGACTATGTGATGTGAGTGGTTTGGTGCAAGTGTTTACCCTCTCCTCTTGACTGTCTAGTCCAGTCTTGGGTGAAGACAGCTTTGCTTTCCGTTTGGTTATATAAGTGCATCTCTCACAGGTTGTAGTGTTAGGTGGTAGGAGGAGAGGGTTGTATGTGCACATGAGGCAATTGCTGCATTGCCCCAAGATGCCCAGATTCATCAGGTAGACAGGAGAAAACACTGGGAGCTGACCCACAGACATGCCTGGATAGGTACTTATTTATTAAGTACTAAAAAGTGTTTTCCTCTAGACAAGTGAGGAAAGTTAAGTGCAGTAGTAATTTGTAGCTTATTTAGTAGTAATTTGTAGCTTATTTAGTGCTTACAATAAGTTCGGAACAAGTGCTGAGCTCAAAAAGACAGATTTGAGTGCTAAAACTAAAAAACTGGCTAATTCTAAGGGAAAATTTGAAGAGCAGACTTTATGGTCTGAAGCCCAAGTGCTTAAAACAACAGGCTTAGAATAACAGTTACAATTTAATCAGGCTACTACAAAGCATTAATAAATGCAGCAGAATAAATACAATTGAGTACTTTTAAGAAGAGGCAAAAGCAAAATAAGGTAATAAAGTAGGAAGAAACACAAATACAATAAAAGCAGACGAATAAAGTGCAATATTTTTTTTAGTAAACTGCAAGGAGAGAGGAAGTGGGTTGGCCTTTTCAAATGTTCTCTCTGTATTAAGTACAGTGAACACTAGACTGGGAGGGGTATCCCAGATCAAATTTACAGTAGGGTCAGGCAACTGCAAAGCCACCAACTATAACAACACCACAATAACAGGGTGGGAGTGAGGGGGTGAAACATTTTCAGGACAGATGAGAACAGAAAGCAATGCCAGAAAATATATAAAATAATTCAGTCAGGCAAAAAAATATTTCAGTCAGGCAAAATTAAGTTAAACATATAAATAGATAAATAAAATACAGTACTATCTTTAAAACTGCAAGTTTGTACTTAATTTCAGCTTCTAATACAGTTGATTGTAGCCAGCCAGACCACTCAGATATTGAGCAGAAATTAAATTCCCAGTTATGTGGCTAACACTTAAAGCAGAGAGAAGCCCTCTAGGCTGAGAGTTAAATATCGAATAACAAAGAAGTTTGAACAGCAATAACCCCCTCTAACTGCAGAGGGACAGACAGACCACAATATTCAGTGAAACAATTAAATAGACAGAAAAAACAGTTTCAGGATAGATGAGAACAGAAAGCAATGCCAGAACATATAAAAAAAAATTCAGTTAGGCAAAACAAATATTTCAGTCAGGCAAAATTAAGTTAAACAATTAAATAGACAGAAAAATAAAATACAGTACTATCTTTAAAACTGCAAATTTGTACTTAACATCAGCTTCTAATACAGTTGATTGTAGCCAGCCAAACAACTCAGATACTGAGCAGAAATAGCTAGTATACAGATTGTGTTAGCAGAATTAAACAGTTTGGCCTGTAATTAGTAAACTTGTTTGCAGCTTATGAATCTAACTTTAATGCCCACTGCTGATTAGAAGTGCTCATGTAAAACAAATGGCAGAACGTATTAAGGCTAAGACACAACTGAGCTCATCTTGCCTTCCAGAGTTTGGGATCCACAGCCTCCATTTGCCTGTTTACTGCATGATTCTTAGCAGATATCTTACGTAACAGTGCTCCCTAACTGCCTTTGAAAAGTAGTGCCTATTAGGTTTATCACATTAATGAAAAAAATAAAAAAAGAACAAGTCAATCAATGCTATGAAGCCATTGAAAAAAAATGAATCCATGGTTACAAAATACCTGTGAACTCTTCAACTTTCAGCCAGGAAAATGGACTTGACTGAAAAGTATTTTAAAACCGCTGGCCCAGTGCCACAATGAACACAGAAACTCCTGACTGCTGTCATAAGTTGCCCACATAACATAATGCAGGCTGCCTTCCTTGCTAGGCTGCTATCAGTTTTTTGGACAACATGCCAAAGCATAAAACAGTTATTCCTTGATTTCACCAATGTAGGCTTGCTTAGCTACACTGTTCACATGATAACGCAAAGCGTTAATTGAGAAAAGAATTACTGAGAGCTGAGAAAATTTGAATAAAATGGCTTCAAGAGGAAGTCCATGATCTGTAATTAAGAGTTGCAGAACTGTAAAAAAGAAAACTTGATTAATAAACCATAGTTGAGATTCAGAAAAAAATCCCCACTCGGGCATAAACTGCAGCTGACAAAAGTAAGTTATATAGCTACACAGTTATGGAAATGTGATTCAGAGATGTGTTTACCCACAATAAGGAAGTCCTCATTATAAGCTAATTTGCATGTCTCTGAATGGGGGATAATTACTGACAGTGCCAAACAACACTTTGCAGTAGTAATTACCACTTGTGGCCCATGCATCTCAATGGTAGATGTACCACCGCATTCACTTTATCACATACACACACACACACACACACACACACACACACACACACACACACACACACAGCATTACACACAGTCCTCTAAAAACTACTCATACCTCTGCCACATGCAAATACACACAACCCACTACTACATCTCCACTACCTCTTCCCTGAACTTACATTTAACATGATCTTTATCCTTGAGAATAATGGAGGAATGCAGCATTTTTGTCATGTTCTTTACCACTGCCTGCCATGGTAAGTTATGCAGACAACTGATTAGCTGAATCATTCTACTGCATAAATCCCTTCCTGCAGGCATTTGTGTGGATACAGCACATGGCTAATTAGCATAAACCACTCGCCTATGAATGCCTCATTAGCATGGAGCACAGCCATAGAGCTGGCCATCAGCAGTAATTATACCGACAATGTTGAATTACTGCTGTGGGCCTATCTCTGAATCACAATGGGTTTCCTACAGTGCTTGGCCACTCATATTAGGGTTTATACCTAGTAGAAGCCCTTTCTGAATCCCAGCCCATATCTCAGAGTGACTTTCCATGCAGAGTAAGATCAGCTTGTGTGCAAAGGAAAGTAAATGTCCTGCCTTCTCCAAATATAATTATTTAATCTTTTTCCTAATATCTTAACAAATCGTGTCCAAGTGTATCCAAAGACTACAAAGCAAACAAGTTGATTAAGCGCTTTCATTCACTGATTTATTGCGTGAACTTCTTCAGAAATACAGTTCCACTCATACATTCTTCCTTTTATACTAAAAAAACAGGAAATGACATCAAATCCACTTAAAATGTGTATAAACATGTAAAAAAACTATTTATAATTTATAATGTTGTTAGATAAACTAACTATTTGTTCAATAAAAAACATTTTAAATTTATAGACTCGTTGAGTCCTGGATGTTTGTCAGCCCCTAAGGACAACTGCCATAACGCTTCTTTGCATTCCAGTGCATTATTTAAATCACCACCAAAAACAATTTCATTGATCTTATCTATTACTGAAAATTCAAATTTCTTGAAATTCCTACAAATAAGAGCATGTTTGGCCAGTGAATTATTTATATCTTTGTTTTTTATGGCCAAATTGTGCTCATAAACCCTACGTTTTAATGTTCTGATGGTTTTCCCTATATAATAATGGTCACATGATGCACAACAAGCTATGTAAACAAGGTATTGTGTGTTGCAATTGTAATAATCTTTGGCCCACAAAGTATAATTAATGTGTTTTAAAGTTACAAAAGAATTATTACTAATATATCTGCACTGCTTGCAATTTTTACAAGCATAAGTGCCTTTTTTTGTACTACTGATCTAATAGTCTTATTTGTTTTCCTGTTGTCGTTCTCTACCAAAGATTTTATATTTGACATCTTCTTATAAGTAAATTGTGGTCTTATACCTATTTTGGCTACAAGTTCTTTGTTACCCAACAGTACCTTCCAGTTGTTAACTATTATTTCTTTTATACACCACATCTCATTGACAATATGTACAGGGAATGCTATGTTATAGTCTTTTACTTCTGTAATGTTCTTTTGTATACAGGAACTCACTAAAATATCTCCTGATTTTAAAATGGGCATAGCTACACCTTGTCTCAATACTACCACTTCTTGTTCTATTTTTTCCAACAACTTTACTTTGTACCCTCTCTGTACAAACAATGACCTAAGAAATGCCATCTCACTGATGAATGTTTCATCATCTGTTGTTAACCTACTTAATCTAATAATATGTCCTTTGATGACACCCCTTTTCATATGTTCAGGATGTAAACTATCCCTGTGTAGATACTGATTAGCAAACACCTCTTTCCTGTAAATTTTGCTGATGAATGTATCATTTTCTTTGTCTATACTTAAATGTATGTCTAAAAATGAAATACTTTCACCATAACCACTGATTTTAAACTCTAAAAAGGCGGTTGTTTTGTTCAAGTCATCTACAAACTCTAGAAATTGTTTCTATGTACCTGTCCACAAAAAAAACAAGTCGTCAATAAATCTATAGTAGGCCTGTATTTTGGAAAAATGACGATGTTGTGTCAAAAATTTCAATTCCCAATTTGCCATTACCATATTAGCAAATGAAGGTGCCACTTTTGCCCCTATTGCCACACCTGAAATTTGTTGATATATGTTTTTGTTAAATCTAAAAAAATTATTACTCCATACCAACTCCATTAAACTACATAAGGTGTTGACTTTGGTACTCACCAACTCTGTATGTTTGGTTAAATATTCCCTCATAAATTCAATACCTTGTTCTGAATCTATAGAGGTATAACAAAGACTTCACATCTAAAGTTCCAAATTTCATAGATCCCAATGTCCCTTTCACATTTCTAAGATTTTCCAACAAATGCCACAAATCTCTTAAATAAAAACGTGATTTCTGTACTATTGGGTTCAGTATATAATCCAACCAAGTGGATATGTTCTCTGTCTTAGAGTGTTTGGCAGAAATAATGGGTCTAAAAGGTGGATTTGATGGATTTGTCTGTACTTTGGGAATACCAAATAGGGTGGCCAATTTTGGATGCTCTACTGTTAAATAATCATAACTTTCATAATCTAACTCCCCTTGACTAAACATGTCAAACAAAATGATATCCATCTGTTGAAAACTGTGCTTAACTTCATTTGTGTTTACTTTTCTATATACATTTGTATCTCCTAACATGGCTAACATGGATTCATCATAGTCTTTGGTGTTCATGACAGCTATTTTACCACCCTTGTCTGCTTTCATAGTTCTAATGGTAGGGTTTTTACATAAATCACTTAAAGCACATTTCTCTTTCTCTGTAAGGTTCTGTGGATGTTCTTGTAAGTAGATACTTCTGAAATTACTTTCACATAAACTTTGAAATACCTGCAATGTTGTGTGAAGTGGAGGATTAAATGTACTAGGTTTTTTAGGTTTCTTTTCTGCTGTGTTATCAGATAGCTGTAAAACATCTTGCATAATATAACATAAATTTAATTTTCTCAAATATAACCTAAAATCTACCAAAAGTTTTCCTATGTTCATACTAATGTTAGGTATGAACGAAAAACCTTTCTTTAAAACATTTTCTATGTCAGGTGAAAGAAAAAAATCAGACAAATTTATAATGTTAATAGCAAAATCATTTACAAAATTCCCATTGTTAAATGTAACAGTTTCATCTACCACTTGAATTTCTTCTGATTTTGATTTTTCTTTTTCCCTTTCCCCTTGTATTGAGTGGTATTGTACCACTTTCGAGTCCGTTTGTTTTGTGTATTTACTAACTGAAAAGGGCCCTGATTCTGCCCTTCATTAGACTGTGAAGCTACTTGTGCATACGTAACTTCATTGTCACAAAACACTGCTCCATTTATATTGTTTTGTGTTGTCCCATTGTTAACATTTGGAACTTCTACAAAGCATTTGTCATTAGACATATTGTTCTTACTAGTGTTAACAATCTCTTTTGAACTAATATTAGTAGTAACAGTCTGTCCAACTTCTTCGATTCTGTTGTCATTATACACAGTTCTTTGATTGTCCGTTGCTTTTTCTAAAACAACATAAGCAACATTTGTCTGATATGCCATAATGTCTCTCTTTAGTTTTGATTGTTTTCTTGAAATAATGGTAGCCCTGTGTCTGTTGGCCTTCTCCTCTACTCCGTTGTACAGTACCAAATGTTCACCAAAACAATCAAAACTTTTTATTTTTGAATCCAAAGACTGGATCCTTTCTTTAACACTAGTGATCTCTTTCTGGTAATGCTCCGTTAACATGCGCATCATGTTAACGCCAGTATCATTATATAGTTCTATCAGTTCTTTACATAAATCATCACCTGGTGTAATAAAATTCAGAAATTTCACTGTCCGCAAACCTTGCGGAACTACTTTCCTGGTAATACATTCTTGTAAATACTTAATTTCCAACTCCAGAGTCACAAATCTGAAAACCAAACATTCGAGTTCATATATAGCTTTTCTACAGTTTATGCTGTCTGTGTACTTAGAATCGATGTTTGGTTTACTTACTTTAGTGTTCAGATTATCTAATTGGATGGAGGCAAACGGATTGTCTGCTGCCCTGTTAACGTAATTCAAGATGCTGTTTTGGTTCTCACCAGTCTGTAATCCCACAGCGATGTTACTTCGTTCTCCTCCATTACTTTTGATAACCCTGATAGAACGCAATGACGTCTGCTCATTTTCAGAACCCTTCAAGTTACGTTGATGTTTAGAGGGACTGTAGTTGTTTAAACTGTCTTTCACTATTCTAACGATGGTAGCTATCAAGTCCTCTTGTGAAGTGGATTTGACCATATTGTCCAAACTTTCAGGAACTGAGTAAACAGTCACATTTAGTAAACTGTCTTCACCAGATGCTTCATAAGCCATGGATATCACCCAACACAAAGCACAAAATAAATTCTAAACACTGCAAAAAATGGGCTCCAAACTTAAAAAATTGTGTCCAAGTGTATCCAAAGACTACAAAGCAAACAAGTTGATTAAGCGCTTTCATTCACTGATTTATTGCGTGAACTTCTTCAGAAATACAGTTCCACTCATACATTCTTCCTTTTATACTAAAAAAACAGGAAATGACATCAAATCCACTTAAAATGTGTATAAACATGTAAAAAAACTATTTATAATTTATAATGTTGTCAGATAAACTAACTATTTGTTCAATAAAAAACATTTTAAATTTATAGACTCGTTGAGTCCTGGATGTTTGTCAGCCCCTAAGGACAACTGCCATAACGCTTCTTTGCATTCCAGTGCGTTATTTAAATCACCACCAAAAACAATTTCATTGATCTTATCTATTACTGAAAATTCAAATTTCTTGAAATTCCTACAAATAAGAGCATGTTTGGCCAGTGAATTATTTATATCTTTGTTTTTTATGGCCAAATTGTGCTCATAAACCCTACGTTTTAATGTTCTGATGGTTTTCCCTATATAATAATGGTCACATGATGCACAACAAGCTATGTAAACAAGGTATTGTGTGTTGCAATTGTAATAATCTTTGGCCCACAAAGTATAATTAATGTGTTTTAAAGTTACAAAAGAACTATTACTAATATATCTGCACTGCTTGCAATTTTTACAAGCATAAGTGCCTTTTTTTGTGCTAACTGATCTAATAGTCTTTTGACACAACATCATCATTTTTCCAAAATACAGGCCTACTATAGATTTATTGACGACTTGTTTTTTTTTGTGGACAGGTACACATAAACAGTTTCTAGAGTTTGTAGATGACTTGAACAAAACAACCGCCTTTTTAGAGTTTAAAATCAGTGGTTATGGTGAAAGTATTTCATTTTTAGACATACATTTAAGTATAGACAAAGAAAATGATACATTCATCAGCAAAATTTACAGGAAAGAGGTGTTTGCTAATCAGTATCTACACAGGGATAGTTTACATCCTGAACATATGAAAAGGGGTGTCATCAAAGGACAAATTATTAGATTAAGTAGGTTAACAACAGATGATGAAACATTCATCAGTGAGATGGCATTTCTTAGGTCATTGTTTGTACAGAGAGGGCACAAAGTAAAGTTGTTGGAAAAAATAGAACAAGAAGTGGTAGTATTGAGACAAGGTGTAGCTATGCCCATTTTAAAATCAGGAGATATTTTAGTGAGTTCCTGTATACAAAAGAACATTACAGAAGTAAAAGACTATAACATAGCATTCCCTGTACATATTGTCAATGAGATGTGGTGTATAAAAGAAATAATAGTTAACAACTGGAAGGTACTGTTGGGTAACAAAGAACTTGTAGCCAAAATAGGTATAAGACCACAATTTACTTACAAGAAGATGTCAAATATAAAATCTTTGGTAGAGAACGACAACAGGAAAACAAATAAGACTATTAGATCAGTTAGTACAAAAAAAGGCACTTATGCTTGTAAAAATTGCAAGCAGTGCAGATATATTAGTAATAGTTCTTTTGTAACTTTAAAACACATTAATTATACTTTGTGGGCCAAAGATTATTATAATTGCAACACACAATACCTTGTTTACATAGCTTGTTGTGCATCATGTGACCATTATTATATAGGGAAAACCATCAGAACATTAAAACGTAGGGTTTATGAGCACAATTTGGCCATAAAAAACAAAGATATAAATAATTCACTGGCCAAACATGCTCTTATTTGTAGGAATTTCAAGAAATTTGAATTTTCAGTAATAGATAAGATCAATGAAATTGTTTTTGGTGGTGATTTAAATAACGCACTGGAATGCAAAGAAGCGTTATGGCAGTTGTCCTTAGGGGCTGACAAACATCCAGGACTCAACGAGTCTATAAATTTAAAATGTTTTTTATTGAACAAATAGTTAGTTTATCTAACAACATTATAAATTATAAATAGTTTTTTTACATGTTTATACACATTTTAAGTGGATTTGATGTCATTTCCTGTTTTTTTAGTATAAAAGGAAGAATGTATGAGTGGAACTGTATTTCTGAAGAAGTTCACGCAATAAATCAGTGAATGAAAGTGCTTAATCAACTTGTTTGCTTTGTAGTCTTTGTATACACTTGGACACGATTTTTTAAGTTTGGAGCCCGTTTTTTGCAGTGTTTAATATCTTAACAAGATACACAGTCACAAAGAAGTTTATCTTTATGTTGTCTGATATATCTTAATTTTAAAAGAGTATATCAGTAGAGTTATCTGAATAAACCACTGCTGCTGCTCCTGCTTTAATTCCAGAATCACTGATGAGGAAGGGTTGGGGGTTGGCATAAAGGTGTGTACTTCACAGATGCATAATAGAGGGTTTGATTTCCTTTGGGCTAGAAAATGTGGTTAAGTTTAAAATGGCCCACAAGTGTAGATAGCTTGGTACTAGCCTTTGAAATGCACTTCTCATTGTAGATTTTGGTCAGTACCAACCACTTTCATGTATAACACAAATAACTCTGCCAGTAAATGCATTGTTTATGAAAAAGTAAAGCTTACCTCTTCTGGTTCAATAAGTTTAAATTCCATGCCTCGACCAGTCCAAGCAATAAAGTGCGAGTTTGATGGATCATCAAGAAGAGCGACAAGAAATTGCCAAAGTTGGAGAGAACCACGCCTCTGATAGGTGGGGCCTTCTCGGAATAAACCAGGTTCTTGTTTAATGTCACCTACAAATTGAATTGAATTGATTAACAACTGTTATAAATCAGGAGTATACACAGGCTCTGGTTCAATAGAAATAGTGCAAATACAACCAGTCACAGAGCTGTAAGAATATGCAGAGTAAAACATAAACTCTAAACAATGACAGGGCTCTACAAACAGCTATACATTCCTATCAGTTTCAATATTCTTCACAATAGTATACAAAATAAGAAAGAAAAGATCTTCAGTTTGATAATATGGGGCTTTACCACTGAAAACCAAGTTAAGAAGCATAATGTAGCACTGCTCTACAAATTGGAAAAACACACAAACACACACTGTAAATATACTGTAAATATATAAAACTGACTTTCACATGTATATCCCACTGTCTTGGGACCTACTTAATAAAATGGAGACAAAAATAAATAAAGACACAAAAATCTAAGAAATTAGATTCAGAAGTTATACTAAGCAAAAGAATCAATGAATAGTTATTGTTTTGTAGTGACTGAACTCTTCATCACTCTAAATGCAACCTAAAAGCTTACTATAACCTTTTAAAACAAGGGCTACAAAAGTAATGACATGACTTGCTTTACGTCTCCTGTGCTTCAAAAGAAAACTACTGGAGTTAAGGTTTAGAAAGTTAGTTCAAAACGTCTACACCCTTGTCTTTGGGAAATTGATTAGATTTGCTTTCTAAAAGCCTTTTCTGTCAAAGCAGCCATATACATTATTTCTAGAGATGAATCTTAACACATAATGTTCAGTGCTATATTATCCATACAAATAAAGTAAGTAAGCATGAATGGATAAAAATCAACAACACAGAAAGCAGAAAAACGAGTGATTATAAATGGGAATGTAAGTTGCTTACCATCAAACTTTTCAGGTACAACACATGTATCATCATAGAAATGTCGAGGTCCCTTTTCATAAAGGCAACCTACAAAGAAAAAACTAATGAGTATGCACTAAATACAAATACTTAAGGTATTTTGTTACATAGCAACATGGTACACTGTTAGCTAACCAAAAAACAATATGTCTGATAACAGTTACAAACATTTGCCCTTTTCCTAGCAAATCTAGTAAAATTCCCTTTCAGGTATACATAGGAAATTAACTTAGTTGTGCAGTAAAACAGCTGCAGCCTAAATTACTTTAGTTTCCATCTCAATCAGGTCATTAAAGCAGACTTATAATCGTCAACTAACTGCCTATATATTAACATAAATTGTATTACTAATAATGCATTAAATAGCATTTTTCAAAAACATACTTTATACCTAAGCAAACATATGTGCATTCCATATAAATATGTAATATATACATATTTTTATATCTATATCTATCTCTATCTATATATCTATATATATCCATATCTTTATATCCATAATATGACATGTGATGATATGGGCAAGTACCAGCATAGCCAGCTGGAGTTTTGTAAAGACTGGTATGTCCTTTGAATATCAAACTGATTTATAAAAGATGCCTGTGTTACAAATGTATTAGAACTGTATGTCATTTGTATATCAAACTGATTTGTACAGATGCTTGTACTGAAAATGTATTTGTGAGGTTTGATTGTGTTAAAATGTATCAACAGTGCACCCTGCAGAAATGAAAAGAAATGTACATATATTATTGCAACTGAATTAAATGTATATGTTTTAATACAGGATACTGGGACAGCAATGGTTAACCAGCTAGCTTGCTTTAAGAAAAAATAAGGGAAATGTAAATGAGCTGTTAGACTATTAAAACATCACCCCACAGTGTGAATAGGACCACAGATGCTAGGTCTGGAAAAAACCTTTGTTCATTAGCTTAGTAAAAAGAGGGGAAACACCAGGCACTGCCATAAACATTTGGATGTGTATTGTAGCCGTCTATGTTAAATTCCTGTCTTAGCTTCAAAGGGGAATACTGAGAGAAGTTAGAGTCAGGTGATCAGATGAGGTCATTCTGCCAGCCCTCTTGGAAATTATATTTTAGATATTACAAAGGGAAATCTCAGGGTATTGAGTATTCTGTTTTTGGGAACCTGACTAGAAAGACCCTCACCCACAGCATCTTACCTTTCGGTACTAAGTAACTTAACTAGGGAACAATAATCATTTTAGATTAGTTGGAAATATACTGAAGCTTAGTTCAGATATAGTTTTTCCTTATTTGTCTGGGTTTGTCGATCAATGTTCTTTTCAATATTTCCTGTGATATGAATTCTGTGGTTTACTGTGAATACATATTCAGTATTTTCATGCTTTTTTAGTATTTATTATTAAATATATTGAAAACTTTTTTATGGCTGGTCCTTGTAGAAATTATCTAACCTTTGAGAGTACTTATATTTATTTGGTAACACTGTGTGGGCCACTACAGAAGGCCTAGCTGTCTTGGTCAACTGCTATCATTTGCATTAGTATTAATATTGCACTATATAATTGTATGCCCTTTGTAAGAGCCTTATAGTAACTAACTGGTAGGAGTGAATCTACCTTATAATCTGGGCAAAGCTGGTAGAGCGGGTAATCTGTGCCAGCCTTTCCCAGGTGTGTGTGTGCATGTGTGCGTGTGTGTGTGTGCGCGCGTGTGCGTGTGTGTGCATGTGCGTGTGTGTGTGTGTGTGTGTGTGTGTGTGTGTGTGTGTGTGTGTGTGTGTGTGTGTGAGCGTGCGTGTGTGTGTGTGTGTGTGTGTGTGTGTGTGTGTGTGTGTGTGTGTGTGTGTGTGTGTGTCAGCTACTTGAAGCAGATACATGAAGCACTGGGTTCACAGAGAGGGTGCTGGAGGGTCTTGGCTTGGACACTTGGCTGAGGACCTAACCCTACAGCTGTACCAGTGGGGACTCTTACTGGGGACCTGGAGGGAGACAGATATAGAGACATCCAGACCCCAGGCTGAGTGTGTTCCCTGTGTGCTCTTAAGGGAAACTGTACTTGATGCAGAGAGGTCTGCATCTGGAAATACTAAGTGTATCCATTTGCATTCCAAGTGCACACCCCTCTCCTCATACTGGTGGCCATCACATATTGCTTGCAGTGGTGGACATCACATGACATGATATATGTCCACTGCTGTAAAAAAAGTATTTCTGTATTGCACAGCTTGTAAAAAAAAGGACTGTACCTATATGCTCATAGGTGCATAGGAGATTACTAGGCTAATGGCCCTAGGGCCTTTACAGGCCTAGCCATGTTATACCCATGTTCCCTAAGTGACCATGGTTAAATGGTTGTTATTCACAGACCGAGTCTATGATCATCACCAACTGCCCCTATCCATGAGGGACAAAGGTGCCACCCCTGAGGTGAATTTATGGTCTCCCATCCAATTGTCTAGGTTGCACTTGAATTGGGTTATTGAGGAGCCCTGCTTCACATGAATTGGGAGTTTATTCCAGAGCAGCAGCAATCTCTGGGATATATATATGTCTCTCCAGCATGTTCTGTAACTGTTACAGGCTAGGTTGAATGAGTGACTCTTGTCCCATTTGACTTGCAGATGTGCAGCACTTCCATTAGGGCAGGATCAGAGACTGCCCTGTAGGCCATGCACAAGTGGCCTCTCAGCAGCCTGTAGGATACAAAGTACAGTGAGAAGGCTTTCAGTCTTTCCATGTAGGTCATATTTCAGAAGTCCAGAATTTTACTGTTGAGAAGCCTCTCTGTTCTCTCGAGCTGCTGCAGATGTCTGGTCTGGTGAGGTACATGGAAAAGGCAGCATTGTACTCTATCAGTAGTCTGATGAGGGTCAAGTACAAAAGCATTATAACATCCTTAGTCCTGTATGTGATGTCCTTACTTATTAGATGCATAACGTAGAAGGTTTTACTTACCACTGTGGACACATGGTGATTGAAGTTTAGATTGCTATCATTCTCTCAAATCTCACACCACTGAGTTTGAGCTTAGGGGGGGTGCTGTCAATATTGTAATTTCAGGGATTTTCTCTATGGCAAAGGAGATAATACTGCACTTTTTCATTTAGTTTTTGTCCATGGCTTTGGCACCAATCATTTGTTTGTGTTCGCCCTTTTTGTAATATGTTAACATCATTTGGGGACTCAATGATTGCGCCTTGATCTAGGGGGGTGTCACTGTCCCCTTTTACTAAGCATTCATTAGGACAATCATTGAATATAATGCCTCCTTTGGCATGCAACACATGCAACAACTGGGACACCCACAGAGATACCTTACTAAAAGGATACAAGGCATAAACAACATATCCTACATAGACTGACTCAAAGCCTTGTCACTATACTCAGTATCCTACAGACTGCTAAGAGGTGACCTGTGTCTGGCATACAAAGCATCCTCCAACCCATTACTGATGGATTTACTACATATCAGCAAGTCAAATTACATTAGAAATACTTTTTCTTGGAATCTAAATCACATCTGTAACATCAACAGAACAGTTTGGAGGGACAAGTATATCTTGCAGAGGATACTGCTACTTTGGAACAGACTCCCCAGCCATATAAAACAAAAGTTCATCACTTTCCATATTCAACCACAACTTAGATCTATGGATGAGAACAGAAAATGTATCCCAGGACTGCCCTGTATACTACTAATGGACAGAGGCAGCTCTTAAATATTTTATCTTATGCATGCGTCTCCTCAAATTATTCAATGGCATGATTCCAATTATTCTCATTAGAATACAATTGTTGACCATGGGATGGGTGAGGCCAATGTATAACCAAATGAGATAGGTTATTTTGAGCACAAAAAGGGAAAGTGACTAGACTTAAAATGGCCTGCAAGGGCAGCTAGCCTAGTATTTGCATATAAATCTATGAAACTATGTACATTATTATAGTTAATATTCTGGTAGCCAAGTTCATAACTTTTTACATCTACAAAGAAAATTAACTTGGTAAGAGAAAATTCATCTTTATATATAAGAATTTTACTTATTCACTGCTTCAAATTATTTGAAAGATGAAAACTTTTGGCAACATTAAATATCCTGTAGCAGAAATGTTAATTATTTATGTGAGATATGTTCACAATTTTGTCTAACAGGTAACTTCATGACAGACCTGACACTTGTTGGCTCATTCACAGAACTAGAGTCATAGTCACATCTTGCTCCCTCAGTGCCATCAGTATGATGGGAGTGCTTCAGAAAAACAATCGTGCCCAGTGATAGCATATTCATTTATCTCTGCATTCATTTGCTTTTTATCTCCATTTCTTAGTAGAGTTCCAAGTTGAAAAGGGTCCTGTATAACACATTTCTCATTCCTAATCAACAAAGTCTGTCCTTTATATTAAAACACTGCAGCATTTCTAGTGCTCCTTGCATTTTCTTTGTAAATCAACACATTTTTTATACTGCTCTTCACCTGGTCTCTAGTCCCTCCACCATTCTGCCCATGAGTTTGATTATGCTGGGCACACTATTTCTTAAGCTAAGTGTCAAAACAGCAGACTGGTTGGTGCCCATTCAAAGGCAGGGTGAATGAATGTCCTGTGGGATTACAGCTGCACTGTAAATGTTTCCACTGGGTTTGTCCGGTTATAGCAACATCTTTGGCTTTGCTTACATTCAATATGAAGCATTCCACCAGCTCACTGCCTGCAGTGACTGTTCCATGTGCAGTTCCTTGGGTTGCACAAACTTATTTGATGTGATGTTGTTAAAATGGGAACGATTCTTGACCTTATAGTCTATTCTACCAAGTTGTGTCTGCAAGTATTTTATCAAGAGCTAGAGGTAGTGGATATGATGATGTGGAATGTACTGGCTCTATCACTGGAAGCCTTGAGTAACCATAATTATGTATTATTTGCTGCACAGAGGCCAAACGACAAAGTACAAATCAGACCTAGCATTAATAGACCCAGCATAGTGCAATGTGTTGTATTCAATTCATTATAGCAGACCTATAATCATTAGCAGTAAACATAAAAGTCTTATGGTACTCGTGTTGGGGTAATACACAGATGTTTGGAGATCTTTACAAATGTCTGAACAAAAATTAGAGTCCTGGACACATTCTTGAGAGGTGAGTCAACCTTACTAGTTGACTGTCTTATCACACAAAAACATATTTGTATATACAGGCATCCTGAAATCAAATCCCGGTTGTGCTTTACAGAGTCTTAACAATGAATGCAGAGTTCAGGTTCTCAAACTGAACAGCAGAATCACAGATTGACCAGTAGAAAGCAGTCACGTAATAAGCCTTTATTTCTCAGTTTTCTGGTAATGGTTGTTTAATGATCTGGGCCAGGTATAAATTACCAATACTTTCCAATGCGATTATCATTTCCCAGTGCTATGATTAAGTCTTCGCTTGTTTTGCAAACATAGATAGGCATTTAGCCATGAGACCTCATCTCAGGAAATTCCAGGTAATGAGTAACTTTCTGTCCTTTCAACTTATTGGGGACAAAAGAATTCATAGTGAAAATGACAAACCAAACACAAAGCATACAGGTCAGATGTTTTCTTATATTACAGTGACAACTACTTAAGTATATGTATTTATTTCTAGAATAGCAACAGAAACAGTGATACTTGCTTAAGTTCTCAGTCTCCATTAGCATTTACATTTTTATTTACATAAGTTCTTTAATATAAAGAGTGTACATAAATCACCTAAAGAGAATGCCAGCTGGAAAGCAATGACATAACTGCAGATTTTTATAAAAATACAGTTCAGCTGAAGGTCATTGAAGATGGTTAATACACCCATAAATCAAAATATGATCTAAAAAAGCTCTCTTCGGACTGCAGTAAACTCTTCTGAAAAGATGATTTTCTAGCAAATCTTAAAGTAGGTCTTGGTAGCAGTAGGACATATCTGAATCAAGGAATCTATTGAGTTTAACATGACAAACACATGAACACTCACCATGTGGTTCTTGCGACATCTTGGGAACAACAAGCAGCCATTAATTCTAATGTTAAATGACCATATAAGCACATTCATATATCTAAGACCTTGGATGTGTAGAGCAAACAAAGCAGATACTACTATCCAGCATACTATTACTGGAACAAGAGACAGCAGTCAATATTCTGGTTGTGAAATTCTTTATCTGCCAAAGGCAGAGATGGTCAGCATCAGAAAGCCCAAGGCAGATAAGATTGATTGCAATACTGGAGACACAAAGAAAGAAGGCTGAGGAAAGTATTAAGTGCTTAATCTGGGACATATTTCTCAAGTAGTAATAAGTTGAGCTGATAACATCCATCACATTGTTCTTCAATCAGTGACAATATATTGTAAAATGTCTCCACCAATTTTGCTCACTTGTTCCAAAATTTCAACCTATTCCCACCAAGACAAAATTGAAGGTGGTCACTATCGAGTATATAATGGATGGGCATTGGTATGTCCAAGAATCATCTCAGTCTTCAAAGGTTTTAGTCAGATTCAACTATAAACTATAATAAAGTGTTCAGAAAGGATATAATATTTCAATGATGGTAAAGCTGGACAATTGCTTCAGAGAGAAGGAACGATAAAGCTGAATATCATCACTGTAACTCTGAAAATTAATATCTCTCCCTTGAATGCATATTTTAATAGCTGCGTAGATATAACTGCACATACCATGTATGACAATAAAGCCAATAGAGTGCTCTAAGGCACCTGTAAATCATCCCTCTGTACTGGCCTTTAATTGTAATGAATCTACTCTTCCTACACTGCATTTTGCAGAATCCGCTGCCTGGCATGTTAGTCAAGAAGACTAGTGTAGAGCAGTAGCCTGTAAGCAGAAAACAGTGACTTTCTTCCTCAGTAACTTCTCATTACATACAGTTCTGTCCAACATTCTAATATATATATTTAATTAGCTTAAACAATATGTTTGTAACGTACTGAGTTTTCACAAGTTGTAATAGCAGCTTTTCTTATCCATAGTGAAAACATTAACATTAATGTTCTTTGCCTTCTATATGCTCTGCATGTTAAATTGCCCTAGAAATACATACATTTCCTCTACTGTGTCAATATATGTTAGAGTAATTCAATAATGTATGGTCATCCTACAACTGACCACCATGTAGAAACCTAATATAAAGACCACATTGTAGAATCCTAGCCAGCGGATGCTTTCGGTTTTATGATAACCATTGTGACTGCAGCTTTTGTCTCCAGCCCTCCATTGACAATAATCACTACCTGGATGCAATGTCCTAGTCAATAATATGCATAAATGTATAACACAAGTGATACTTTTCATCAAGGTCTAACACTTAAGCACTTTGGCAATTGTAGCACATCAAAAACTTAAAAATAATCTCGCCTCAGTGGAACAGATACAAAAAAAAGTTGTTTTGCAGAAGAATAAGCACCTTAACATATCCATATCTCTCTATGTAAGATCTCCCTCACTCTCTTTCTTTCTCTCTCTCTATGAATATGTACACAAATAATATAGTTCCTTACTCTCTCTCTCTCTATATATATATATATATATATATATATATATATATATATATATATATCTATATCTATATCTATATATATATATATATATATATATATATATATATATCTATATATACATAAATATATATATATATATATATATATATATGGGTCTACTTCATATGAGCGACAGCTCATTTGATCGATAAACTTTTCAGAGAGACCAAAAGCTCAAAACATTGAAAACTCATTTTATCGAAACTCATAACACTGACACATGAAATTCAAAGCATTATGCCCTTTCCCCCACTGTAGCACGATCCTGGAGATAGAAAATTTAGATGTGGGGCACAGTCCCCTACACTGGGGGGTGTGGGGGGCAATGCCACCCACATACATCATACATTTCAAACATAGATATGGATACTTATAACAGAAATGACTGTTTGCAGACAATATTTATCTAATTAATGTGAAGGACTCCGCCATCCCACCCCCCCCCAACTATTTATTCTAACTCCAGGATCTCGCTACAGTGGGGGAAAGGGCATAATGCTTTGAATTTCATATGTCGGTGTTATGAGTTTCGATCAAATGAGTTTTCGGTGTTTTGAGCCTTCGGTGTTTTGGTGTCGGTGAAATAAGTGTCGATCATATAAAATTTCAATCATATGAAGCAGACCCATATTATATATATATATATATATATATATATATATATATATATATATATATATATATATATATATATATATATATATATATATATATATACATAAAAAGCAATGTCTTTCAGCTTCTCCCGTTAGGGGTAGCCACAGCAGATCACCGGTCCGCAGACTGATTGGCAGTAGAGTTTTTATGGTGTCAAATTGCCAGCACATTGTCCAGCTTTCACGGAAGACACACACTCCTGCATGCCTTTAAAACTCATTTGACCGCAGGGAAGACCATATAGACTCCACACAGAAGGTGTGCCAATCAAGAATTAAACCTGGAAAACCTCTTGTTGTGAGGTGACAAAGCTAACTGCTGCACCACAGTGACCTACACACACACACACACACACACACAAATATATATATATATATATATATATATATATATATATATATATATATATATATATGTATGTGTGTGTGTGTGTGTGTGTGTGTGTGTGTGTGTGTGTGTGTCTGTGTGTGTGTGTGTGTGTGTGTGTGTGTGTATTTTATTTATTTTTATTTTACATTTGTTGACCGGGATTGTCTGACTGCGCTGAAGAGCCCTTTTTCAGTGGAGGCACAGGGAGAAAAGCTCCAACATATTATACAATTTTAATTATAAATTAGCATTAAACAGCAACGTTACAGGATTATTACAAGGCATAAACCAGCAATACAATGTTATACAGTGTCAATAATCAGGAGTATAGCAAAACTATTTCAAGATGTATAAAAATAAATATGTTATTAAGATGAATATAGTTTTTGAGGTAAGTGGTTACAAAAACCCAGTTTTATGATAATGTAGTTGCATGAAAGCAAGACAATTACAATAGACTGTTTGTCTGAGATGATTTGCTTAACAGATTTTGGAAGACAATAGAAAGAGTAGTCAAAGGAAGATTAGAGAGAGCTAGTGAGAAGAGTGAGTTAAGGGCAGAAAGTAGATTAAGGTATGAGAAGTAGGGGGTGTTTAAGGAGGGAGAGTGCAGTGGCAGGACCAGTGACTTTTAAAGTGCTCTTTGGTGGCTGTCTTAAATTGTTTAGAATGTGTAACGGTCCTGATTTCTAGTGGGAGCCTATATATATATATATATATATATATATATATATATATATATATATATATATATATATATACATATATATATATATATATTTTATAATTTTATTATTTGAAATTTGTTAACCGGGTTGGTCTGACTGGGCAAAGCCCTTTTCAGCAGAGACCTGAGGAGAAAAGCTCCAATATTACATTACTAAATATTAATTAACATAGTTGTTTATGGAAAAAGAAAATAAAATAATATATAACTAAGATAAACTGTACATAACTAGAATCAGTTTTACATAAGAAACTCATTCAATAAAAAAAATAACAAAAGTACAATTAAATCAGAGATTTATTATCAGGTAAAAAACAGGCAAATGGGCATATACATAAATGTTTGTAAACAAAGTATGATGAGTTATAGGTGCATTAAGGAAGAAAAATTGAAGTGAGTATATGAGGTAAGAAAGTATAGGATTATAGCTAGTATACAGTAAAAGAGAAACAGACGAAACAGTATATGGAGTAAAAGGTGGATAAAAAAGAGAATAGGTAGGGAGCTTGTAAAAGGACTAATAAGATAGTAGCAAAATAGGGTTCCTATTAGATGACTGAAGACATTCAATCGAATGCATCTTGGTCGAACTTAAAACAATGAAAAGGCAAAATAGTGACACGGCTTTTAAGCAAATTCCTTCCCAGGGAAAGAATTTGCTTGGCCGCTTCTGTTACTTTGCCATTTTCGGCACTGTAGTGCGATCTCGGAGTTGGTATATTTAAGTAGGGGGGGTGTAGGGGGAAAATCCCCCCATTTTATGTATTCTTTCAAATTTTATTTATTTATTTTTTTGGAACAGCAGTTTTTTTCCCTTGGGACTTTCTGAAGAAATGTTTTGATAACGTGAAAGTGCGCACTGTACTACTGTTCATGTGGATCAATTAAACTTCTTTCTTGTTTGGATATCTGCTGTGGTGTTGCGTCCTTGTTGTTTTTCAGAGAATAGTGAATTTTTGGTTCTAAGGGGCACTTTACCCAGGATGGTTGTGTATTTTTTCTAATATATATATATATATATATATATATATATTTATATGGATTCACATCTGAATGTCGCTTTGCCAAAATTTCGAATTCCGTATGGTCAAGACCATATGATCAAAGTTTCGGAATCTCGACATACTGAAATGAATCCAAAAAACAACTTTCTCAATGTTTATATGCATATATATATATATATATATATATATATATATATATATATATATATATATATATATACACACACATATACATACACATAGATCCATACATACACATAAACACCACTCTATCTTCACAGCTAAGTAACATTATTGAAGGCAGAAACTCTCCAAAACAATACAAAGTGGTTTCAGCAATCAATAATTTAGTACAATCTGACCATGAATATAAGTTCTGACAGAATTATCATTGCGAAAACACAGGACAGACTAACAACTGTTTTTATAGACCTGTTAATCAGGTTATGACAACAATGGCGAGGAAAGTCATGAGGAAAGTTTTGAAGGAATGGCTGGTTACAATAGCAGAACCTTAAGTATGCACTCAGTGGTGTGAGACCTGGGCACAAGCTGACAGCAACCTTACCTTTGACCGTCATGTCGCCACAGTGTAAGAAGGGTATTCTATATTGCTCATCTCATAAGCAAGGGCATTGCCTGCAGAAAAAAAGAAGTTAAAACCTCCCTGTACTCTTACCTCATCAGGCCAACAACTGAGTACAATACCCCTTTTGGTGTGTACCTTTCTAAGTGCCTGCAGCAATTGGAGGAATCACAAAGGTTCCTCACAAGAAAAATTCAAGGTCTTCAGCATCTGTTCTATGGGGATCATCTGAAATCACTGTTACTTTATTCTGTTTCATACAGACAGCTTAGAGGTGATCTCTGCCCTGCATTCAAGGCAATCACTGACCCTGTGTTATTGGAAATCCTTCATATCCATAAATCAAATGGTACATGGGTTACTTGGTCTAAAGACCTTAACCTGGTATGTGACATTAATAAAACCTGCTGGAGGGACAGATTTGTCTCCCAGAGGTTACCACACCTTTGGAATAGACTCCCACTTCATGTCAAACAGACCACCTCATAGGCCCTTTTCAAACGGAATCTGGATGATTGGATGGGTGACCGTAAATTCACCTTGGGGATTTTATCTGTGTCCATCTCAGACAGGGGCAATAGCTGCTGATCATGAAAATAAGGGTAAAAACTTGACTAGGCTTGTAAGGACCCTAGGGCCATTAGCCTAGTAACTTCCTGTGATCATAATGAACAACAAACAGCAATCAGCAAGGCAGCAACAAAAACTGGATTATTGCTAGAAGAAGCTATTAGATCAAGGTGATCCAATTTTATGATAGTGTTGCAGGAGAATTTGACAGCAGAGTGCCTGTAGATAAGGATTGGAAAGGCTGGCCAAGTGGGCTGAAGGTAGCAGCTGACATTCCATACAAACACATGCAAAGCACTGCACACGGTTAACAGCAACTCTAGTATAAGGAATCATTTACAAAGAGTGGAACTGATGGAGAACGAGCAAGAAAGGGATCCGGGAGAGGTTATCACTCCTGAGCTGAACAATCATGAGCCCAGTAAGAGGGCAGTGACAGAAAGCAAAATACTGTGGGATATATCATCAAGCAATAGAATACAGATGCAAAGAGGCAAGTTATTTGTCTACTGTGACAAGGTCAAGTCACACTTTGAGGTCACACCTTGTGTACTGTGTGCATTTCTGGAGGCAATATATGGAGAAAACATCAGGCTGCTGGAAGGAGTCCAGAGGAAAGGCACCAGAAGGATGAATGATGTGGAGGGAAAAGGATATTTCCAGACAGTATACAAGCTAAAGGTCTTGTCAATAAGAATTAGAAGACACAGAAGAGGAACAGATGGGCACTTACGATCATGTTGAGGTGATGTAGAGGTTATCCTGAACATCAAGGACAAAGATGGGAAATAGGAGTACAGGCAGCAGAATGTAGGGGCCAATTACTTTCTGGAATTATAAAATAACTGCTTTGTTTAGATGGCTGTGGACTCATGGTACAGTCTAACACAATGGATGGTGAAGATGAAATCCAAAGTGGCATTCAAGATGGAGTAGGAGGAGGTGGAGGACGCAAAGATGTGAGGAGAGAGAGATAGAGAAATGGATATCAAGCAGAACTGCATAATTTACCACACAAAATCATCCTGAGTCCATTTCCCACACAAAGTCTGCCTAACTCCAATAATTGCTCACCACGGTTTATCAAGAATGCCATCTGGACACTCATGAACTCACAAATAATAGGCCATCAAGGACACTATAGCAAATAACAGAGGTAATAACCTAAAGTTAAATTACCTAAGTCTGCTAATAGATCCCTACTTGTCCTTCAAGTATCCCATCTGCTAGTTCAAAGATAAACTACTCTTTTGTGCATGGAAAGTCTCATAGTATCTAGCCTGACTAAATCCACTGAGTTAAACCTATGACTATCATTAAATGTATCCTAATAAATGTATTATACTTTTTTTTAAAAATGTATCATTTAAGCTGTATATTTCATGCAGGCTAGGTTAGAAAAAGGCCCCACATCAACTGGCTCATTACACTAGGCAAAAAGTCATATATAAAATAAATAAGTAAACAAATAAAAATACATTTATTTATTTGCATTTGTTTACCAGGATGGTCCAAATGGGCCAGAAGTGCCCATTTTCAGTGGAGTCCCAGGGAGAAAAGCACATGTAAGACATTACACATACAATACAGAATTTACATTAATAAAGACATTTAGTACATATTATTCGCAGCTTGTACAATTGGTGAAAAAACAGTACGCACGTAAACATACTCATATCAGAGATAGTATACAAGCAATACAGAGTATATACATGAGAATATTCCATACAAATAGTTTTCAGCTTGGAAAACTTATGTAGGACACTTCATGCAGTAGGTGCAAAGCAGGTGTCGGAATGAATTGGAGTCCAGGTACTTAAACTTGTAACATATTTAGGAGGTGTAATAGCAGAGCGATAGGCTATATGAGTACTGTTGCAGGAATCAGCCAAAGTCAGTTGATATTGCTGCATATATAAGTGGAAAAGTGGTGGTGTGATAGTAAGGCAGGCTGCATGAGTACCTGAATGTCTATGCCTGGATCAATGGTAGGAGTATAAGGGTTAATAAAAGAAAGGGAAGTAGACAGGATGGAGAGACGGAGTAAGTAAAAAGGCAGGTGGATGTGAAAGGAAGATGCCAGAGTAGCAGAGAGGGGGTGGAATAGTTGTGATTGTTGAAGTTAGGAACCACAAAAGTCAGCAACCAAAAACTAGTAAAATAAAAAAAGCACAGGAGTATGCAGAATCCCAGGACACAAACTTTAACGAAAATTAAAATTTTTGTCAGGTACAAGAACCAAACTTCTTCAGATAAAGAAAAAAGTTATCTGTCCTACTTATACCACATTTGAAATACATCATGGTCTAACAGCAAATTAATTTAAAACAAGGATAAAAAATGCAAATTGCAACCTGCAACCCTAACAGTAGCCCTTTGTTTACCAAAGTCTTTAAGCATGTAATTTTTTTTAAAGCATATAGAACAAATATATAAAAATCTATTTATATGCTTACAAATATATAAACAAATAAAAAAAATTCTTGCTTGTTGACAGATATGAGTTTAAAAACTGTACTTATTATCTTTCAAACTGTTTTAATTTTAAAGTATTGGAGATGGAAATACTGTCATTCAGCCCAGGGGGAAAAACATGCAGTCAAATAAATTTGCCACCAAGTTTCTTTTTGTTCCAGCCAGGTATAGTGTCCAATGGTCATTATAGGGACTTTTTTGAACCTGATGCACTACCACAATTTAAACTGATCTTCAGGGTACTTGGTCAGATGCATATATAAGGCATTAGTCTCCTTTTTGGTGGGTTATATCATATTGATGTTCATATATTCTCTGAGAAAGTTTACATTCGGTTTTGCACACATAAAAAAGGCAGGGCATAGCAAGCACAAAGCAATATATACCACTGACTGGGAATAACGGGAATATTTTCCTTTTATATCAATTTTTCTTCCTCTAATACTAACACTTGCACCAATAAAAATGTGCCTGCACTGACTTCACATTCCACATGGAACCATCCTCACGGTGTTAATACTGTTCTTAACCACTTGCTTCTCCATAATGTTTTTTTTAAATAAGGCACATGTCTGTACACAGGGTCTATATTAGATAAACAAACGCTTAAATGTTTGAATCTCTAAAGGTCGACCTTTACAGATCGAACAGTTACGTGTTCAAATATCTTTAAAAATTAAAAACAAAATAAATAAAAGTAAAACAAAAAAACTAAAGGCTGTAAGCAGGGGGGTAAGCCCCCGGCACCCCCTCACACCCCCGCTACTTAAATATACCAACTCCAAGATCACGCTACAGTGTAGGGAATGGGAAATTTCCCATTTCCGCTCTGCCGTGCACTGAAGTGCGATCTCGGAGTTGGTATATTTAAGTAGGGGGGTGTGGAGGGTGCAGGTGTGCTTGCCCCCCCTGCTAAAACCCTTACAGTTTACCTTTTTTTTTTCTTCTTTGTTTTATTACATTTTTGAATACTTAAATGTTCGATCACTAAAGGTCGACCTTTAGAGATTCGAACATTTAAGCTTTCGTCAATGTAATATAGACCCTGTACACAATATTAGGATGTAACCCCAGTCTGTGCTGGATATCCTGGTCACCCATAATAATTTTCCAATTTTTATTCAAAATATCAATAATACTGAAACTGTTACTGTAATATGTGGTAACTAAAGGGCTAAAAATGTTTTCTTTGCCCTGGGTTATATTCGGGGAACCAGATCCTATCTGAGGCACAATATCCTGATTACCATTCATCAAAGATGCTATACTTGTGTTTTCCTGATGTAAGCAAAATCCTGCAAGAGGGGCTTATATTCACAATTATTACACTTCTTAACCACCTCATTACGAATTTTAGTCAATAACTATGGTGGGTAGCCTCAACTGGAAAACATTTTGAGTATATATATATATATATATATATATATATATATATATATACACACACACACACACACACATACACATTCCTGAAGAAAATCATCATGGTCTGTGACCATACGAGCTGCACTAACTAGTTGCCCTTTTACCGCTCACCTTTTAACATGAAAAGGATGACTACTGGTGTAGTGGAGATAACTATTGGAGGTAGTGCATAATTGTCTGGAGACTTGGTAATTAAAACATCCAAGTAAGCTATTTTATCTAGACCAATGGTGTGTGTAAACTTCAAAAATGGGGTGGTCTGATTAATATACTCAATAAAATGTGGAATTTCATCTAACAGTCCTACCCATGCAATAAACAGTTCATCCAAATATTTCATATACATCTTAATATAGTTGTAAAATTCAGAAGGAAACAACACCTCTCCCACCAAGCCATGACAATATTAGCAAATAATGGGCCACATGTGGAGCCCATTGCTACCCTCAGCATCCGTTTAAAATAATGCCCTTCAAAATAGATGTAATCAATTGTAGTTGACTAAGGGTATTAACTTTATCTTGACCTAGACCCACCACTTCACACAGAAAGTCCGAAAACCATTCCATGCCCACATCGTGTGGGATGCAGCTGTACAAATCTTTAACATCAACAGTAATAAAAATCCCTTCATGAAATGGACTGATCTGATTACATGAGGTCAAAAAGTGCCAGGAGTCCCGGCATAAATAAGGGATTTTAGATACTACATGTTTCAGTTGCTTGTCAAGAAAATGTGCAATGTAACAAGTCTTAGACCAACCTGAGTCAACTATGGGGCATGGGGGGGGGGGTCCCTTAAGTTTTGGGGTATCTTTGGTATACCAAAGATACCAGAATTTTTTGGCCAAGTGGTTGTCATGTAATTAAATTCTGTTATAGAAATTTGTCCCTGAGTTAACATATCAGATAATGCATAATCTATGTACTTATAACCTACATTAACTTCATTCAACGGCACTTCAGTATAAACATCATCATATAACATGGTAAACATACGCTGAACATAATCATTATTTTCCATGACAACTATCTCCCCCCCATCTATCTGGTTGCATAAATCTCAGGTTATTCTGTGATTTTAATTCCTCAAGTAACACCCACTCAGCAGATGAAATATTTTCAACATAACCTATGTTGGAAATAAAATGCCTAAAATCCCCCTCAAGGCTTTCTCAAAAATGTTTAAAGTCTGACTTAAGTCTGGATTGTAAGTACTAGGAACCCTTCAGGACATTATCAAACGCTAACAAAACAATAACTGTAAGTTCAAATTACGGATGTACATTTTTAAGTCCCAAATAAGCTTAACCACATTAGCTGATTTACTGGGCACAAAAGTTTACCCTTTATAAAACAAATCAGCATGCACAGTAGACAGAGCCACCCCACTGTAACTGTAAATCTTAAAGTCTCCATTGGAGTTGGAAACAATAATATAAGGTTCAGTTACAGTCACCTTTGATACTTGGCATTGCTGTATCCATTCCTCCGATTCTGCCAGTTCGCTCGATTCTTCAGGGGGTGGGGGTAGGGGTTCTGGTTCTGTATTCTCTGGTTTCGAAGCTGCTCTGAGTGCCATACTGTGGGTGCTTCTAAAGGGTCAGTAGCTCCTTCACTTTCCATAGCATCAACACTAGGCATTCCAGACTTGTTTCCCCTCCATCCAGCTTGCTGACCTCTTGGTGGATTAGGGTAAGCTTTCCCCTGATGGTAAGCTTGGTATAGCTGAAGTTAGGTTATATGAGATGTGGTGTTAGCACATGTGCACAACCAAGATGAGGAGGGGTGTTGTTTCTGGGATCTCTTGAAGAGAGTTACTGAGCAGGTGGATCTAAGTGTTGGTGGGGAAGGAGTTCCAAATTTTTGCGATGGTAAAGGAGTAAAGCATCTGGCCAGCCGAGAGTTTAGGTTTTTCTACATTTATGAGCAGTTGGTTGTTGGATTGGAGCGCTCTGTTAGAATGGTATAGAGTAAGTATAGATGACAGAGAAGGGCACATAGATGGTTTATGAATGAGTTTGTGAGCTGTGGTTAGTTGATAAAGGTGAGATAGTTGGGGAGTTCAAGCCATTTTAGGTTGCATAATAATAAGCTGTGGAGGGATGAATAGGAAGCATTAGTTACAAACTTAGCAATTTTGTTGTAGCATGAGTCTAGTTTGGACTTTAGCGAGGACTGAATGTTGGTGAGGAGGGGGGACACTATATAAAAGAGAGGGTGATAGAAAAGAAGAGGCAAGGGAAAGTTGGGCTGATGCAATGTGTATATGTTTGTGTCAATAAAGAGTGCCAAGCTTTTGATGTGTTTTGTTGACACTGGACTAGATGTGCAGGTTGTATGTGAGGTTTTCGTCTATGACGACACCTAGGAGTTTTGTGCTAGGTACAATTTCGATGGTGGTACCATGTAGAGATTGAATGCTGAAGTCCTCTTTTGGTAGGGGTGTGGATTTCTGGGAAGCAAAGATTACTAGTTTGGTTTTGCTGGGGTTCAGGGCAAGATGATTATTAGACATCCAAATTTCGGTGGAGGTGAGAGTATTTTGGGTGAGTTGGTGTAGATCTGAGGAGTTGTCTGCAGTGCAAATGATAGTGGAGTCATCTGTGTACTGGATGACTGAGCCTTGAGAGAGTATGGTGTGGCAGTTATTGATAAATATGCTAAACTGAAGTGGGCCTAAAATGGAGCCTTGAGGAACACTAGTGGTGGTGTTTAGGAAAGGGGAGTAAGAGTTCTGCCATTTATTTGATTGTTGTCTGTTAGTGAGGTAATTAGAGAACTAGTTTAGAGTTTGAGGTGAGGTGTCTATGTTAGAGAGTTTTGTTAGAAGGAGAGAGTGGGATAGAATATCAAAAGCTTTAGAAAGATAAAGAAATAGTTAAAAGACGATTTTACCAGCGTCATGGGCTCTGTTGACAGTGTCCATGAAGGATATTAGGGCAGTGGTGGTACTATGTCCTGGCCTAAATCCATGTTGAAGTGGGGGAGATGATGTACCGAGTCAGACTTTTCCAGTAAACAAAAGCAAATAAATAAAAAAATAAAATATTCCCAATGCCATAATAAACTGAAGACTAATTTGTTCAGCAGAATATGACAGAGCAACAACATTAATGCAATAACCCTGATGACTGTTGTTGAATGTCTGCTGACAAAGCCACACTGGAGTCTATTTTAAAAGGCTTGTCAATTATAGCAACTCTGTATGACTACCAGATTCTACTGCTCCCCCCACATAGTGATGCTGTACAGGAACCATCAATGTGGATCGCCCCTTGGTATGACCAGAGAGCAGGGAATATCCTACTATGTACCATCACCACCCTTTGACATATAACATTATAGTATTACATAACACATTCTGCACTACAGATAAACATAATATATACATCTCCATGATGAAAACAGTTGTCTGGATTTATACATGGGATGGTGCATATCCATCTTGTGACACAACTGGCTATTAATGAAGGAGTATATCACCCTGTGCCTGTCTGCACATCCTGCTCACTCTCGGACACCTTTTGTCACACTGCATGAGAATGAGACTCCCTTACATCATGGCATTTTGCATGAAATCTAGGTAGGGTGCAGAGCAACAGCGATCCTTTTACAAATTCTGTGGCCCTCATTTGAAGCTCCAGTGATTGTATACTGAGGTATAGTACTTGTTAACTCAGCACTGTTTGACTTTGAAAAGTCCTTTAACAGTAGTTGCGTAGGAAAGATCAGACAGAACACTGTGGTACATATGTAGCTGTATTAAAGCGTGTCACAAGGCTGTCCAATTAAAACATGATATTTCCAGGAATTATGTTGTCACACTTCTGCAAAAATGGCTGCGTGCAGTGCATAGTCACATAGGGATATTACAGCTGCAACACTCAATGCTCTACATTATCTTCACCATCATTTGTGACAACACATTGCCACCTCACTAGCTACATGCATGCTGACATCTAGAAGCAGACAGTGATGTTTCAGCTTTTGATGACATGCAATGGCTTTAGGTCCAATGACAAGAGCAGGTTTGAGTTCTTTCTGTAGTTGGTGCATGGTCTCATTCTGTAATGTGTGTGTACATTTGTGCTGTATCAGCAGAATAAGGTCTGGTTTATGAATTGTGCTGTTGTCATGAGGATGGCAGATCATGTACAACCCTTTTGTAGTATTGTGAACTAATTTTATGAATCCATCTGCCCACATAAATTCTTTATAGATTAGCAATATCTCTGTTACGACTATGTTGGCACTAACAGTAAAGAACCATAAAAAAGACCATATTACATTAATTTTAGGAGTCATTTTAAATGTGTATTCAAATAAAGCTAAAGAACTAATACATTCAATCACATAAATCCATTAGGATTTTTTGTTGAATGGTCCTAACCCAGCTGCTGGTGGCTGAAGTCAGAACCCATGTCACTATGGGGGGGTCCTATTCTCTTCTCATGGAATGGGAATGCTCCCAGATACATGCCTCCTAAGAGCTACCATAATTGGCTTGGTAATGCCAAGCCTACACTCCCTCATCCTATAGTCACAGAGAATGTGCAACTTTCCCAAAATTAAAATAAAACCCTACTGACTAGTGAATTTTGAGAATAAAACTGTTGAATTGCACCAGTTATGTAACATCATTAAGTAAGTGGTAATTCTTTTTTATTCAAGTATATTTCAAGCTCAAGACTTTTGTGTTTATTGTTTCTTAAAATGTCCCCAAAATATTCAAAGAATAACAATATATATATATATATATATATATATATATATATATATATATATATATATATATATGAGAAATCTCCATTTCCTACACAATATATAGCCATGTTGTTTTGTTTTTGTTACTAAGACTAACAACAAGGAAACAAGGCATATTTTTTCAGACATCAACAGACTCACTTTCTAGATGTGAGCCACAGAGAAGAGCATCAGAAATTAGCTCAATTTGGTCTGGCATCTGAATTCCCTAAAAATAATCATCCAGTAAACTTGAATGAATGAATGAATGAATGAATGAATGAATGAATGAATGGATTGATGTCCACAGAAAATCCTCTTATTCAATCAGGTGTGTGTGCATAAGAAATGGACCTAATTGGAAACCACAAATATTGCCAAAAGAATCAGAAGCAAAACCAAATAATGTATGTATGTGTGTGTGTGTGTGTGTGTGTGTGGGGGGGGGGGGGTTGAGATTCAAATGTCCAAAATCAGGGACAATTTTTAAATATTACAGGAATTCACTTAAAAAGTTAGATACAAAATACCAAAAGACCACTGAACAAAACAAAATGCAGCAGAGGATAAGAAAGTCTCCGAACCACTCCAAATGAGAATATCACAATCCACGAATGCAAAATCCAAGTTTATTGGTAAAAGACAATAAAAAGCCAAAAGACAGAAAGCCAGTAAGCACTTTCATCTTGTAACCACAGAACTTCATCAGACAATTAAGACAAAAAAGCAAAAGGCTTTTAAAGACAATCACAAGTACTATATTCACTTCTAACCACACTTTCTTAAAGCTATAAGATCCTTTATTACTGTATTTACAACTGATAGTTTGGATATAAAGAGGCTCTTTAATAAGAATTGGTCTATTCTGAGACAGGATAGAAACATTAGACCACATATAGATGAGAGACCATCTATGATATTTAGGAGAGTTAGGAACTTAAAGAGCTCATTTGAAAGAAAATTTCAATAGAACAATGTAAATAAATGTGGGCAGATGAATGTGTGGGATGTGCCAGTTTTATAAATATGTAAAAGAGGGGTATTCAATTTTAATAATATTACCATTAGTATTAGGTGTAAATATAATTGTAACTCAGAAAGAATACTATACTGTGCTTTGTGTAACCAGTGTAGTTGTTTCTACATTGGTAAAACAGATAGGAAGTTACAAAAACATGTATATGAGCACTTCTATGATGTAAAAACAAAAAAGGAGACAAATACATTATGTAAGCACATTTTGGAGAATGAAGAACATTCCTTTTGTTTTTTTGTAATAGAAAATATCACAACAGATACCAGGGGTGCTGCTTGGTCAATTTTACTTGAAAGGAGGGAACTTTACTGGCAGTTGTTATTAGACTCTAGCAACTGGCCAGGTTTGAATGACAACATCTCCATTAGTTCCCTACTGAAACTAAAAGCTTTAAGAAGGTAGCAAAAAACATACAAAATAAACACACAAAAATATACATAAATAATTATGTTATAGTTTTATGATCTTGTATTTTTAGAATGTGTATGCTTTTGTATTTATATATATTTATTATTTAAAAAATGTATTCATGTTGAATGCAATCTTATAGCTTTAAGGGGGTGTGGTTAGAAGTGAATCTAGTACTTGTGATTGTCTTTAACAGCCTTTTGCTTTTTTGTCTTAATTGTCTGATGAAGTTCTGTGATTATGGGATGAAAGCGCTTACTGGCTTTCTATTGATTGGCTTTTTATTGTCTTTTACCAATAAACTTGGATTTTGCATTTATGGATTGTGACATTCTCATTTGGAGTGGTTCGGAGACTTTCCTCATCTTCTGCTGTATTTTGTTTTGTTCGCTTAAAAAGTTATTAGAACAACAGGTTTTACATGAATTTGCATTTGCTGTCCAACACATAGTACAAAACTCTTATGCCTGGCATTACTGGATAACTATCATTTCAGTGTGTTACCATAACACCAAAAAAGTGAATAAAAATGCTGGCAGGCAGAGTTTCACAGGCACAAATCACTCAGGTGATGAGAAACCAAAGGTGTATTTAATGATAAAGATCCACAAGACAAACAAATAAAATGTGAGCGCTTTCATTAAACAAGTGTTAACTTCATCAGACCTGGGGTCTGATGAAGTTAACACTTGTTTAAGGAAAGCACTCACATTTCGTTTTTCTTGTGGATTTTTATCATTAAATACACCTTTGGTTTCTCACCAC
The DNA here is from genome assembly GCF_019279795.1 of Protopterus annectens. Classification (NCBI taxonomy): domain Eukaryota; kingdom Metazoa; phylum Chordata; order Ceratodontiformes; family Protopteridae; genus Protopterus; species Protopterus annectens. The sequence goes on from NC_056728.1 coordinate 1,396,790,163, forward strand.
CTGAGTGATTTGTGCCTGTGAAACTCTGCCTGCCAGCATTTTTATTTATTTAGTTTGTTTTGCTGCTTCTGTTTTTTTGACCAAAAAAAGTGAAATTTACAGGACAAAAACATAAAGCAGATTCAAGACCATCTGGCAAAATCAGGAATAGCTGAGAGATATGTATAGAAGTGCAATAACGGCATTCAAAAATGAATGCCAATACTATATTTTTTTATTTGTGATCACGGACGAAGTGCTGAAGCACTTTGTGTGTGATACATTATCTGTAGCAAGCTTTTTGGGGAGATCCTTAACAAGGATACAATCTTTTTTTTTGCTTCTCAATTGATAGGAGAACTGCACAGCTTATATTATATTATATTATATTATATTATATTATATTATATTATATTATATTATATTATATTATATTATCTTGTTATATTAATTAACAAAGCCTGTGAGTCATATTATAACTAAATACAGTAAACTAGCATTGCTTCTGTTAAGAAATGCAGAAAACAAAAAAGAAAGAAAAAAAAAACAACTGGTTTTACAAATAACTAAACAGTTTGAAACAAGAAAGTGCAATTCTATGATTAAAATGTTATCTCCTTATAGATGTACTGTTATGATAGAAAGAATCTCTCTTATGGATGGATCAGTGTCAGTAAATTATAAAATCCTGATGAAATCCGATGCACTAACAGACAAAACCATGGTTTGTTTACAGTTACAAGATCCCTTGTAGCAAGGCTCTTGTCCCACAGAGTACTTCAGCCTTTAAAAATCAGGGGTTCTCATGCATATGATATGGGATCAAACACACATTTTTCCCACTGTTAAAAATGGGAATGGCTTATGGCAGTGGAGAAGGAATTGCTAGTGTTGTTGACCTGAGGATACCTGTGGATTCAGCAGCTGTGCAGAATCTATCATTCTCAATTTTCACATTAATGGCAGAAAAAAGATACAGGGATTTTATAAATTTGATTCGTTCTCCTGACCAATTCAGAATAACTTAGAATGTTTTAATTTAGCAATTGCAATGTTACCAATACATCTTCATTAATGTCCCTTATGAGAAATCTCAACAATCTGTTGACTTTATACTCAATGATTTAAACTGATAAAATAACAGTCACCAAATCTCCAGGTGGTAACACAGTAAAAGCATTTTATGCAGGTGGTCCCCGCTACAACTCTATGTGGGAGCCAAGGTTTCACTCTTCCCCAACACATGCACACCCTTTACTTAAAAATACTAAGTTCACAGCCACTAAATCATGATGAAAAAAAGGATCCCATGTACTGTTATCTCACAGCACTAAAAGTGAATGTAAAACATTCAGGGACTGTTCCATTCAGGGAGCGGGAACTGAGGAGATTATATTGAGTGCAGAGGTTTGTCAAATGAATCATGTTCCTTTGCTGCCAATAAATGTAAACACATTTGTGATCTATCATACTTTATAAATATGCAATTGTTTCAAAATTATGATAAAACTACATTGTCCCAGCAGGTGAGATGAATGCAATTGCCTGAGAAGTAGTGAAAGCTTCTTTAAAACTGATAAACACTGGCCTAGACTGAATTTGTAGTTAGTAGTGTTTAGTCAAAGCAAGAACAATGGATAGTGCTATTAATGCACAAACAATGGAAAGTACTATCAATGCACGAACAATGGACAGTACTATTAATGCACAAACAATGGAGAGTACAATTAATGCACGAACAATGAATAATAGTATTAATGCACAAACAATGGACAGTAGTATTAATGCATGAGAAATGGACAGTAGTATTTGCTGCTACTCCTCACACATCCTAAGTAGAAAAGCAGCAGGTGTAGCTCTTGCAAAATGAGTGTAAATAGTATTTACATGCACATTCTGCATGTCTCCCTCTCTTTGTAAGATATATATATATATATATATATATGTAGGTCTAGGACTGATGCGCGAATGGCTGTTTCACCGAATCCTAAACGGCCAGGCATACTTCCGCGAAAGTGCTTTTCACCAAAGAAGCACTTTCACGGAAGTATGCCTGCAGGCAGAGGGAGTTGTGGGGGAGTGACTGTTGCGGACATCGTACTATGGTGCGGATAAGGGAATTGTTTCCTTTTCGTCACTGTAGTGCGATCTCAGAGTGAGAATATTAAAGTAGGGGGGTGTGGGGGGCACAGGGGGACTTGCCCCCTGCATAAATACTTTTTTCTTGTTTTTTTTTTCTTTTTGTTAATGCACTTTAGCGAAAGTGCTTTTTCGGTAAAAGCACTTTCATTAAAGTGTGTTCGGTGAAGTTGGATTCGGACTGTTGAAGTTTCATTCAACAGTCCTAGATCTATCTATATATATATATATATATATATATATATATATAGAGAGAGAGAGAGAGAGAGAGAGATATGGGTCTACTTCAAAATATCGACTTACTACAATATCTAATCCCACTTCATTGAGATGACTTTCCCAATTCTTCACAATATAGAACTCCTGGAACAGCAAAAACAAACCCAGGGAAAACAACCACTTGGCCGCCATGGTGAACCTTGCCCTTTCCTCACTGTAGTGCGATTTTGGAGTTGATATATTTAGTTAGGGTGGGGTATGGGGGGGTGTAGCTCCCCACACTGGGGATGTGGGTGGAAAAGCCCCCCACTTTGGCGGGTCTTCTTGTTTTGCTGTTTGTTGTTTTGTCCTGGTGGTCATTTGGTTCTTTTCCTGGGGTTTGTTTTCGTTGTTCCAGGAGTTCGATGTTGTGAAGATCTGGCAAAGTCATCTCGATGAAGTGGGCTTTGATATTGTTTTAAGTAGACCTTTCGAAGTAGACCCATATATATATACACACATACATACACACACACACACACACACACACGCACACACCACATACATAAGTGATGCACAGATGCACACAGTCACATGTGTGTGCAAACACAGGCATGCATGCACACACATGCAGATCCATTTAGATACATGTGTGTGTGTGTGTGTGTGTGTGTGTGTGTGCGCGCGTATGTATGTACGTTTGTGCTTATGTACGTGTTTGCATATTACAGATTTGTCCTGGTTTTCTGATCTGTAGCATGGGATATGATATACTGAATGTTTACCATGATGACATTCAGAAAGCGGAAGGGTCCAGCAACACACACCTAAGACATAGTCCTTGACCATATCCTCCAATGACATATTCATCTACTCTGATGGGAAAATTCCAATGCAAATCAGAAGTTTTTCACCTTCATTGACAGACAGTATGTTCCCAGAATGTTCTTCCGAGTGGTGCTGCTACAGCAGTCTCATCTTCTTTCTGTTCCTAGGAAAGATTCCTCTGAAATACTGAGCCTGTCTGCCCCACAACTAGTGTCTTACTTCCTAAATTTGGTACAAACCCTATGGAGACAGTAACACATGCAGAGATCATAGTGCTCTGCATGACTGGTTGTGTAGTGTTGTGTTTGAATCTGACTTTCCCTTCAATATTATCATACCTTTTAAAAGCTAATACAATGCTCCATAGACTTAGATCACACTATACAATCCATGCTGTGCTGCATGTTGTATTTTCAATGCTTCCTGCTTATTATTTGTTTCAAATGGTTAACTCTAAGCAAAAGACCTTGGCATCAGTAAAATTATATACCAGAGATACTTTGTGGCCGCTGACAGGGGAAAAAAATGCTGCAGTCATTTTGCTGATTTCTAAACATTGACTTTATATTTCTTATAAGAAAACAAATATGAAAATATTATCAAAGTGAGCAAAAGCAGAGCTGTGTATCATATGGATTATCCTATAATGATTGAAATAAAAGTCTGTGGTATCCAAAGCCCCAACAGAATTCACAAATGAGAGCAGAAGATGTTTGAGCATAATGTACTAAGCATAACTAAATTAATTATGTATGTAATACAAATATCATTGAAAAGGGCAGGGGATGGAACAGTCTGTTCTCAGGTCCACCCAGGTTTTGACTTAGAGATCAAGTCTTGTATCTGCATTTAAGAGCTGCTTAACTTCTAGTGCTCTCCTTTCTGCAGTAACTAAATCCTGGTTATTCCGAAGTGCTCTTCCATGATCACAAAACTAATTTATGACTATCATAGTGGGTCAAATTCTAATCAAATTGTAGAAGCATTTCCAAAGTGATTATTCAATCAAAAGCCTAACATGGTTAATTAGGAGCCATAAACATTGCTCTGAAGTTCATCAAAGTAATGACTAGCCAAGAAAAATTGCAGCTAATTAAATTGCATGCTGCTTCCATTTCTACCTGATCTAATAAAAAGTTTACCCAATGAGATTTCACATTGGCAGAAATAAATTACATGAAATGCTCCTCTGCTCTACAGAAGCATGATGTTACAGCAAAGCAGGGTTACTTCAAAGCAAGCAGAAAGTAGAAATCGTAGCTCAATTATTTTTCTTCTAGTGCACAATCAGAAAGGCCAATATGAGAATGACCTCAGTCACCCCACTCAGGATAAAAGCATAGAGATCATCCCTTGTTTTAGTTAGATAGGGCAAAACTTTTCAAGTATATGACAAAAATCAGATTTTCAGGGCAGGGTAAATGTACAATTACTACACCAGTGACATAAAAGATTGGGGTACTAATGTTAAACAGGCAACTGTAGGTTCAAACTCGGTGCAGAATGACCTTGGAAAACACACCTAAGCTCCCACAGCTCTGAGGCTTTTTGATGCATACTAAATAGATATCAAAAGAAATGGATTTGTTTTACTGATGTTGTAGTATGTATAGTCTTGGGGAAAATTCTCTGCTTTATAAAAAAAAAAAAAAAAAAAAAAAAAAAAAGACAGAAAGAGAGAGAGAGACAAAGACAGAGTGTTTTGAAAGGCTTTGGCATTCAGGTCAGAGTTTCTCATGCGAGCAATGCATTCGAAATTACTACATATCATGCTTAAAACTTACAATATTTGACCTTCACTACTGAGATAAATAAATATAGAGGTATTTGAAAATTGATACAGCATGCTACCTTCTAAGGGTGTAGCTAGGAATACTCAGTGTACTCAAATAAGTACATTTTTTGTGAGCATGTCTTGGAAACTTCAAGGCTCAAAAAGCACAGGATGTTTACAACTGTATGAACGCTTACACAATAAAGTAAGACAAGGAATGTGTGTGTAAAAGGAATACACCACCAGAAAATTTTTTATGGATATAAATGATTACAGCTGAAAATTATATGCCTCTTCCTGTATGTCTGGGGTAGCATTTGTAAGGGCTGAGTACATTTTTACAATAATTGGTGGGTGGTGCGGTATGAGCACAAAATGCAAATATCTGGCTACACCTCTGCTACCTACAGTGTTCAGTGGGCCATCTGACAAGTCCCATGTTTTACCTTTTTTCTTTTGTCAGTGGTAAAAAAGACAAGACAAAGAAAAACTTTAACAAAAATAGTCATGCCAGTGGTTTTAGCAGCAGTTTAGAACTGATTAACTGTAATCATCCATAAAATAACTTTCAGTACATTCTTGTTCAAGCCTTTCTCAGAGTAAAGGGACTTCTACACTATATCCCTCGAAAGCTGCATGGTCCGGTAAACATGGGGTCCAGAGAGTATGTCATTGACAGCAGCAAAACACATTATATCATTTTCTGTCTCCAACACATCTAAAATCAGTGTAACAAGTGGTGTCAGATAAGTTCTGAAATGTTGCTACAAAAGCTGAAATATTGGTATCTGTTAACCAGACAGGTGGGGTAGTCTTAGAAACCTTTTTGGCCTAGATGTTCTACGGACAGGAAATGTGGAGATATCTGACTCAAATAGCAAAAAAAAAAAAAAAAAAAAAGATCAGTAAAATTCAGGAATGTATCAAATTTCAGTGGGGAAAGGCAAGAGATGGCAACAAGAACAATGTTTTACACTGAAAAGGAAGGAAACGGTTTTTACTCAGTAAGTTCACAGACTTTTTCTTCTTCATCTTCTTTTGTCCTGAGCTGGCATCTGGTGGAGGTGGTTGAACCCATAGTCTGTATGCTGCTGTGGGTGCTGCTGGATTCCCAACTTTCAGACAGAGCCACACTGGAGTCTATTCCGGAATGAAGTCTTTACATGCTGTTCAGTCCATGGCAATGTTTCTAGCCTCTTGTAGGTCGAGTCGTTGGCTTTTCAGGTCATCTTCAACCTGATTACCCCACGTCTTCTTTGGTGCAGATTTATGAACTCTCCAGTTCGCGGGGTGCTCTCTCCATAATACTCTGTATTGCAAGAGGTGACTGTTCATCCTGCATGTGTCCAAACCAGTGCAGCCTCCTGTTCTGGATCTGTTCAGTAATTGTTGGCTGATGATTACATCTGGCCCAGATGCTCTTGTTTCTAATGCAGTCAAGAAGTGAGATTCCCAAGATTTGGTGCAGGCAACGCATTTGGAAAACATCAAGCTTGTTCAGGTTTGGTTTGAGAAGGATCCACATTTACAATCCATAAAGAAGAATTGGCAAGATCAGTGCCAGGAAAAGGTGAATCTTGGTGGTGACAGAGATATTTGTCCTCTTCCACAGACACCACTTGAGTGAAGCAAATACGGTGGTGGTTTGTCCAATCCTGCTACGGACTTCAGCTGATGATGCCACCTTCTTCTCCTGGATCAGCAAACCCAGATACCTGAATTCTTGAATTTGTTCAATTTGAACTCCCCCAAGGTGGAAGGTGGCTTGTGACGTGTCAGTTGCCATCACTTTGGTCTTGTCTGCATTTATCCGTAAGCCATATGATTGGGTGATGTGGGCAATGTCACAGAGGATATCTGTGGCCTCAGCATCACTGTATGCACAAATAGCATTGTCAGTCACAGAATGGGTTTCTTCGTACTTGACTCCACTCCTGCCATCAAATACTCTTCTCATGATGGTGTCCACCACTATTTTGATCAGCAGTGGAGAGACCACATCCCCTTCACAGACCACAGTCTGAATGGTATGCCCTTCATACAGTTAGTTCCAAATGTGCACCTGGCTGGATGAACCATTGTATGACATTTGAAGGAGTCTAATGATTTTCTTCAGCATTCACTCAGTCTCCAATGTCTTCCACAGGGCAGGACAGTAGATACAGTCAAATGCAGACTTGAACTCGATAAAGATTATAACTGTATGTTGTCCACACTGGATTCTTTCCTCCATTAGCTGCTGGATGGTGAAGATTTGATTGCAGCATCCTTTGTTTGGTTCGAATTCAGTCTGTTCTTCCCTGCTGGTTTGCTCATGGCGTTTCTGCATCCTGAATCTATGATCTTCATAAAGACTTTCCCGATGATGGAGACCTGGCTAATGCCGCAGTAATTCTTGCATTCCCTGTTGTCCCCCTTCTTGTGGATGGGTACAATGATGGCCTTCTTCCATGTGGATGGTACCTGTTCCATAACCCATACTAGCTCAATCAGGGTGTGGAGTCGGTGGAGCAGGATATCGCCTCCAGCCTTGATTGCTTCCACAGTGACCCGATCTACTCCTGGTGCCTTGCCATTTCTCAGTGTTCTAATAGCTGATTTACCTCTTTGACTGTTGGCTTTGCATCAGTCATTGGGGCCTCAGGGAGATCAAGAAGTTCACAGTAAACATGTACACACATACACATACAGAAAAAAGGAATATACTTATGTAGTATTCATAGCATGATGAAATAGGAAACTATTAAGGAAGTGAGAAAGGAAATGATTAATGGCTATTGTATACTTTATAGTGAATGCATAAGAGTTTCTGTGATAATTTTATTTCCTTTACAGAAGAGGGCAACTCAGGTGAGACACTAAGGAGAAAAGCACATGACTGGTGTCTTGGATACTATGAACTTCTGATATGGAATCACATCCCAAATTTCAGATGACTCCACTGTAACTATACAAATATTTGCAACAGACATTTTTGCAACTATACCTGAGAGTGAAAAAAATCTCATTTCAACTGAAGTACTTGCACAGGAAATCCACTCTCACAGAAATACAGGAGACCTCAAAAACATCCATGACAAATACAGGGTGAGAAACCCCATCCATGGAAGGTGTGGCAGTCTTTGCCCCACGTAAATGTTAAGTTTGAATTTCCTTTCAAAATAAAACTACATATGATTATTTTGCTGTTTATTTCTTTCTGTTTTGGCGAATGTCAACTTTCCTCCTGGTTTTCTCACAATATCAGTTAACTTCTTTAAACTATACCTTACTGCTGCTCCTTGTGGCTAAGATTTTGCAAAACTAAACATGGTCATTAGCTTTTAGTCATTGTAGAGAGGTGAATACAATGTAGGGCAGAAATAGCAGATGTAACTGTTTTAACAAGCAGAGAAAACCATAACTGACTCCTTTACCTAGATGGTGTCTATAAGGTCTGCAGCACAGACATTCATCATTCAACAAACTTGTCCCACTATATTGACATTAATGCCCAAAAATTCAGATCCTCAGACAATTGTCTTCTTCACAGCTGTTAAGCATACAATATATAATGAGACAATATTTTGCTGTGAGGAGTAGTAACTCAACTGAAATGAAAACACTTCCCAACAGTTCTGGGACCAAAGTTCCTAATCTGTTGAATCAGTGAGCAGCTCATCCACACTAGTGTAGTTTTTAAGAATTTAGCCTACCACCCTTATGTCCTACATTGCCAGTGTATCATTAAGTATCCTCTTAAGATCATCTACAGTTACTTGTGAATGCAAGGAATGGATTGTCCCCACATGAGCTAAGCCACAGTTAGAAATACAAGGAAGTCTAACCAGTTGTGACAACACCAGACTGTAGTCTAGTACCACATCCAGTAGCTTACCGGCAATATGTTGGCAGAAAACATTTTTCCAAGGTTTGTGTAGATAACATTATTGAAGTAGTGATGTCAATTAGTCATGTACTTTGCAAAAATCTGTCCTTATGGCACTTATAGAGTCCAGTGTACCCACCAGAATGAAACTAAGCTAATATTATACAAGTCATAATCTCCATGTTAAAGTCCACTTATGATGAATGTAGATGTTCTTCAGTACTGAAAATGTTTACTGCCATCTTAGGATATATAAGTGCACTGGTGATATATGAATGTAACTGATATTTAAGATACCCTGGTTTCATTTATGTATAAGAGTTATCTGGTCTATAGTTGCTTTTGGGGAACTCTAACACATCTGAGCTTCAAAATGACAAAAAATATGGTTTTTACATGTATCTCTTGTGATAGACTATCTGACCATGATCTTTTTCCCACCTATGTCTCTTGACTACTATGCTTTCTGAGACAGAGATTAATTTTCAAATTGCTGACACTACAATACCACATCAGGGGAGTTCTGAACTCCTATGTGTGCCATCCTTCAGATGAGGAGTTAAACCAACATCACATCTGCTTGAGTTGGTGGTAGTTCAGCTGAATGTAAAAGACCTAAAGGGGCCTATCAAAAAGAGTAGGGATGTTGCACTATGCCCTGGCCAAATTTCTCCAAGTAACAGAAATACCACCTGAAGTTTCCCCTGAAAAGAGGCCACAAGCCTAGTGGGACTAATCTCTCCAAGAAAAGATAAAATAAAACTAAATAAATTGAGACATGGCTAGTACTATCATCATATGAGCATTGACTAGAGGTTTTCTAAAGAATAGCTCAAATAATGAAACAGTTTATCATGGGTTCTTATATTAGATACATGAAGTATACAAGAAATGACAGACATCTTATATAAATCTGTAAATAGCCTTATAATTAGACAGTGTGCCCCCATACTATGGGGCAGGATCCCTAGATATATTCTGTTACTTTCATAGTCTATAGGCAAAGGATTTTGAAACCTTCCACTCTTCAGATATGCTTACATTGAGGAGGTCTCTCATCACTTACACTTATATAAGATGATTTGTGGTACCTCCCATCACTGTGAAAAGTGATGCAGTGTGACCTCAGCAGTGGTACCCGTGATATTAATTCCTACAGTTTAAGGAATTTAAGTGCCCCAGTAAGAATAAGCTCAGTTGCTAAGTAAGCCAGGCTAGTATTTGTTAAGCTGGAACACCTTACAAAGGATCTGCTAAAAAGGGGTACCATAGGGGCAGAAAAGGTGTTAAACAATATACAGAAAAGACCGAAAACTCACGCAAGTAAATACAAGCTCAATTAATAATAAATGTAAAACAATACAAGAATTACTGCTAGTAAACTCAGAAACATATTAAAAGTAAAGGAGTTGACCATCTAGTTCACTTTTTCAGTGTTAAAAGTTATTAATGAACGCACCAGAGGAGATGATATTATTGCTATAACTGAAGCAAGAATTACTGCTAGTAAACTCAGAAACATATTAAAAGTAAAGGAGTTGACCATCTAGTTCACTTTTTCAGTGTTAAAAGTTATTAATGAACGCACCAGAGGAGATGATATTATTGCTATAACTGAAGCAGGGGAGTAGAAATGGATAAATTATTTACAGGCTAATATTTCTCCAAGATTGAATGAGATGGGTAGTTTAAAACTTATTTTAGAAACGAAACACAATAGTTTTTATTAATGAACATTGTCTCATGTGACTGTTAGCACAGTATTTAATTGATGAAGCTGTTGGCTTGATCATTAACCTGAAGAAGCATTGTTTGAAAAAGCTTGTTGGTGAAGTTAAGCTTGTTGTTTTTAAGTTTTTTAATTTTTATATTAAATTTGTTTATGTGTTTACTAACAGTGATTCATATTTTCTTGTACAATATACAGAAACCCATGAAGAAAGAGGTGAAGGTCATACATGGCAAAGTCAGTCAGCTAGTCTTTCAGTGATCACCTTCCATGGTGACACAGTTTGCATCCCACTGGAATGACAGTTAAGAAGCTGATTTTTTTTTTTAAATCAATGATTTTTTGCTTTCAGAGGAGGAAGATACTGCTGAAGACAAGTAGCTTATCTTCTGTCTCGAACACATGCAATATCTCTCTGCATCTCCTCCCTTGCACAGACAGACAACTACCAGTAACCTTATCCTTTCAATGCTTGGTCTGTACAGCATCAGTGTGCCAAAGTATAGAGTGTTTATTACTCTTACATTACCTTGTGTGGCTACAGCCTTAGGAGTCATTATGGCGTAACATGTTGAACTGTTGGGACCTGCATGAGTGAGCTCTGAAACATAGTGACTGAATGGCCTTAAAAATTGACTTGTATATACCAAGCTTTTGACTTATATATACCAAGCCATTTCTCAGAATACTCAGTTTTCTCTAAGATATAGCTAGCTCGGAGCTGAAATATATAAGTTCAGGGGTGGGGGCATGCCCCCTATATCGGCTAAGGGTGCGGGTTGCCTCCCCTGAAAAAAAGTTTAAAGGAGAAGAGCAAGTGTGATATTCACTCATCTTGTGCATTATCAATCTTTTTTTTCTGAGTATCAGTAGTCAGCCCTATAAATGTGTTAATGTGATTAGTGTTATGTGGCAGAGGTTTATTCACATTTTGTCTTGGCAGCTTATGTTATGATTTTGGCTACACTGAAGAAAGTTCACCCCTGGAGAGGGATTGCACAGATGTGGGCATTCCCTTTCTGACAGAAGTGGGGGTTGTAGCATACCCATTTTTTCATTATTGTTAAATATTCTAATTCATCTATGACATTGCATATATATTAAAATGTAAAACTTGCAAACTTTATAAATTGTCAAGATCATTAATCATTCCTCTTAACTGTCCAGATTTTTGTCTCATATTTTTGGTCTGCTCCTCGGGCGGCCATGGTGGTGCAGTGGTTAGCATTGTCACCTCACAGCAAGAGGTTCTCCAGTTTGATCCTCGGCTGGGGTACCTTCTGTGCAGAGTCTGCATGTCCTCCCTGTGGTTGCGTGGGTTTCCTCCGGGTGCCCCGGTTTCCTCCCAAAGACATGCAGTAGGTGGATTGGACACTCTAAATTGGCCCTAGGTGTGAGTGTGTGCATGTGTGTGCCTTCTGTGGAAGGTTGGGTGCCGGGCTGGCAACTCGACACTGTAAAAATTCCACTGCCAATCATGAGCGAACAGGTGATCCGCTGTAGCAACTCCTAACCGGGAAAAGGTCTGCTCCTCATAAAATTTGTAGTTTTTGGGCAAGCACTGAGGACTGACGTCACTAAATAATGACATAGATTTAAGTTTCAGTCTTCATATCCTTCAGAACATGCATGCTACCACACACACCTTGTCATTGTAGCAACTTTGCAAGATTATGAGAGCAGTATTTAAAATCTATCCTTAGTTTTGGACCTTTGTCCCTCATTAATTTAGGCTTTGTATAGATTTCTTTTATTAAGAGATTAAGAGGTATGTTAATAATACGTTCATTAAAGGAACAGTGCAGCATTTATTTCTTTGAAAAAATAAAAGGTACTACCTAACATTGTACTGTTTGAATGGTTGCTAGTCCCTGATGTATGTGAAAACAAACACTTATCTTCACCCATTTCCAATAACAGTTGTGAAATCCAGGAGGTGGCATTGAAAACAGTCAACATAACTGGAATGCTTGTATTTCTTCTTATAAATGTGTGGTTTTTAACCTTTACATCCTGGTTAGGTCTGTAGTTTGAAAGAACCAATCTGAAGATTCAAACTGTAGCACACTGTAGCATATTACTGATTTCACCAGTTCTTCCTGCTTCCATAAATCTCATAATCATTGAACTTCAGAGAAGCTGCCAGCTGGAAATTGTTCATTTTCGTACCTGTTGCTGCCCTACCCTACTGAAACATTAACCTGTCTTAACTGCTTGACTGCTGAACAGCTGCTAAGCCTGCTCTGCTTTACCAAAATAAAAGTGACACATTTCCTGCATGTGAATGTACTCCTCAGGGTAGCAAGCTACTTGTACAAAGTATAGTTTTTATTTGTTATTAATAACTGTACCCAGAGAACTCTATTTTGTATTCACAAAACTCATGTGCGGAGTCCCATTGCTTAATAGCTGTATGCACGTTATTAGTTGGTCCATTTAAAATTGTTCAAGATATTGTTTTTTATATTAACAAAAGTTTGTTTAAAGCAAGCTCTATACCTGTTATTGGAGATATTAAATTAACCAGTTGCAGGCATAGTATGGCCTGAAGACAGTGCTTCGAGGTGACGCTAAAAATTGTATTCAGTAGGGTACAGAGAATATGCCTGGCTATTGGTTAAGGAATAGTGTAACGTTAACCTTTTTTGTATGAGTTTCTGTCTGTGGAAGTCCCATAAGAAAACTACTGCAGTACCTGCTGAATTATCATCTGTTTCCCTTTTTTTTTTTTTTTTTTTTTTTAGAAAATGCCTTTACATTTATAAAAGTCTTTATTTGTGCTCTGCTGATGTACAGTAAGGGAATAAAGGAAAACTCAATGAATAGATAAATGGTCATTGTTTCCATGGTGTGACACGATGAATATTAATACAATAGGCGTTACTAGGTGTCAGTGGGCAGTGACTTAAGGGGTATGGGTGTGTCTTGGGAGGGGTTTGCTACTGCACATCCATGGGTGAGCATACTTCACTACAGCTATTATTTATTACCAAATTTGGCAAAAGTGGTCTATTGCTAGGTGACTGCAATGCAGCGTTAAGTTGCTAACTGAGATATGTAGTTTGTCAAAGGCTGGACTCAAAATTTAACAGATATTTTCCTCACACTGTTAAATCCTAAAACTAGTGTTTATCTGCAAGCATGAAGTAGTCGCTAGACTGCCTTAGAGTTCCTAAAGCAAACAGGCTGACAAGAGAAAGGGAAAGCAGCAAACTGTAATCTCATGGTGACAGTGAGTGACCAGATAGTAGTGTCTATCTAACTGGTGAACTACCAAAAGGGCTAAGTAGAAGGGACCCTCAACTGGTCTACAATTAAACTAATGAAACAGATCATTTGATTCAGTTTTATCTTAAAGAATCTCAGGAAAAAACAGTGAGAAATGCAGAAAACCATAGTCACACCTGATAATTGGGTCTGCACTTGCTCTGTCTTTGTGACGGAGGTTGAACAGCCTTTTTTGTCTTTGCAAAATTGTATAGCACTGGTTATGACTATGTGTCTGCAAACACAATTTACACTTTAGTCCCACGACTTCCAAGGAAACTTTCAATCTAATTACCTACTGTCATCTCTTTTCCCTTACCTCCATTCTGGTCTGACCTCTGTATGCACAACTGTCCAAATGACTCGGATATAGCTGTAATACTGCCTGTATTGCTGTGTTTGCCATACTATAGAGAATCCTTGCATTTATTTATAAGCTTTGTTGTTGGTGTCTTTCAGCATTTCATTGTGATTGTTGCTATCTGACTCTTTCATATATGTATTTTGATTCTGAGAAGATGACAGCACTATACTCATACTATGGCTGCTCAACTTACTGTGATAGCTTAGCTGGCCTTTTGGTTGCAAAGTTTTCGTAGCTATAGAATATCAGGATACATAGATACAATGATGAGTACTTTCTACAGTCACAATTCACTTGTAATATTTTCCTAACTGGTTGTTAATATTTACTCTCCAACTTGTTTTAAATCCACACTGATTTTCACTTGCCTGCATTTTTCTTCTCTGCTTAACTCACACTCTCCCTTTCACTCTTTCTCTCTTTGTATACTGACTCTCATCACTGTTTTGTTTCTGTTGCAGATCTGCCTACATCTCATTTTCAGGTCTTACTTTATTTATCACCCACTCATCTTCCTTTCAATTTATACTACATTATGCTTTGATTTACTAGCCTACATTTTTACCCTGGCCACATCAATACACTGTAAGCAAAGTCCACATCTGTCTCCCTTCCAGGTTTTTTTCCTCATCAGCCCCTTGTAGAAGACTTTCTTATTACATTAGAATAGTTTGTGCTCTGCATAGCCTTTATGCTGAATGTAATGATTTTGTTACCTTTTCTTCCCACAAATTTCAATCTCCTTTGGCCCGCTACCTTCTAAACACTGGCTGTAGGCTTATCACCATGTAATGCTCTGCATAAAGCTATATTGTAGCCTTCTAGGCAACTGTCTTTTCCTTACTGTTACCCAAATAACATTTTTATAATTATGTAAACAGCTGCCCTTACTGACTGTCCAGATGACAGCATATCATTAAATGAACAGCCCTGAAAGGTCTGCCATTGGGCACTAATTTTTTTCGGTCCCTCCCTCTACCTTGATGCACTTCACTTGTTTTATATTTGTAGATACAAAGTAATAAATCAACATACAAGCATTACGGCTAAGGCTGGTTTTATTTACTTACTGTTTTCTTGACTATTAGCTCCTGTTATTGTATGTGCACAGTGATTAGCTCCTCACCTGCTCTGCCTTTGCCTCCTTTATTCTCCTCCTGCTGCCGTCCTCAGCCGCTCCAGCTTCATTTTCATTTATATGTTCAAATACGCTATCTCCACTATCACATTACATATCACAATCTAAATAAATCAGTGAACTAATTAATCAATCTTAAGCTACTCTGTAAGACAATCAATAAAACAGCAACACCCATCTTAACATATCACAGAAATATCAATCAGAGATGAGCTAAACTGTTCCTATAAAGATACTTCCACATATGTAACATTGCATTACACTCTGCACCTACAATCGTATTTGTATCCTGCATAAGTAGCAATCACTGCCCATTGAATCTTATTAGGTTAAGACAGCACTATTCCACACATAAACAATTCCATACTCTCTCAGTCATTACCATTAATTATCTTACAAGTAACCATGCTATTTCTTCTATTCCATGCTATCCTAATATTAATACCTTAGTAATCAAATGTAAACTACAGTAAACTAAAAAAAATACAACTCCATCAAAAACAAAACATCATATTAAACAAAATAAAACTAAAGCTCCTACATTACCAAATACCAGTCATGATAAAACTCCTGCCTTTGAGCAGCTGTTCAACCTAATCCTGCCCATACATTCATTGGCATACATTTCAAACCCTTACCACCACAGTTCAGACTAACCCTGCCCATACATTCAATGACACACATTTCAAACCCTTACCACCACAGTTCAGACTAACCCTGCCCATACATTCAAGGACACACATTTCAAACCCTTACCACCACAGTTCAGACTAACCCTGCCCATACATTCAAGGACACACATTTCAAACTCTTACCACTACAGTTCAGACTAACCCTGCCCATACATTCAAGAACACACATTTCAAACCCTTACCCCCACAGTTCAGACTAATCCTGCCCATACATTCAGTAACACACAATCTGATGTTATTACTCTTCATTCATTCCTTACTGATGGGTTATTGGTTCCATCCTTGGAACCAAGCCGGCCTTATATCAAGCTAGCATCAGCCAAAAAATCTCGAGCCAAGATTCTACCCAGAATGCTCTGCTCCCTGCTACCCCAGATCTCGTTTGCCACGTTGCTGTACAGCCATGTCTCTCTTAGCTAAGTGAATAATTTTTGAAAGTTTCTATATTGGTAGTACTTTAAAAGTTTTTCATTCAGTTACTTTTACTATACTCTTATACTATCATATCTTTCAGACTCATAAGAAGGTAAAAATTGGTAGTCCAGCACTGCTATCTGTGACCCTTTCGGCTTCAGGCACAGCACTGCCCCAGTTGATTCTTGCTCCAGCTATGCCCTCTTTATCATCACCGGCACTGGAGTTCCCAGTGCAGACACTTATGGCTCCAATAGTTTTGTTGCAGCCTTTACCGGCATCATCTCCTCAGGTACAGTCTCCTTCAGTACCATTGGTGCAATCTCCTTCGGCCTCGAGTTTGACGATACTGTCCTCCATGGTGCAGATACCTTCGGCACCTACATGCTCTTCAATGCAGTCCTTTTCGGCACTGTCATTGTTATCGGAGCAGACACCTTTCTTGACGGCACCATACCCATTGGTGCAGACACTTGCCTTTACTGTGCAGACACCTTCAACTTCTATGGTGCTACCTTCATTGGCGCAGACTACCTCGACAACATTCTCCTTGGTGCAGACATCCTCAATTCCGGGTTTTGCACCACTCGAACTAGCAAGAATCAAGTACTCTCCTTCTTTGGATCCGTTTGTTGGTAGCCAATATAGACTTTTTCTAGAAAGGCCAGAATCACCTTCAGGTTTCTCTATGAGGTCGACCAGGAGCCTCTCTGAACACGATGTGTTGCAGCTTGTTGACCAGTTGCTTGTGGCCAGGCATCTCTCTTAATCATTTAAACCTACGTTCCCTCTTTCAGGTTAATGTATTTCTCCCCAGACTCCAACATACACTCCTCCTTTGACTTCCATGCAAGTATCGAAGCGCTTTCCTCCGACAGCAGCTTCCCTCCCTCCGACCTCAATAGTGGACCTCACTTTGGAGCCGGAGTCGTCCTTATTGCCCTCGGTGCACTGGGCATCTGGCTCTTCTTAGGCTAGTGGCTGTGCCGTGGTGGAGGGCATTGTTGGTTCCATGCCAATTTTTTCTATGGCACCCTCCAGGAATCCTCCCTCCCTCATGCTCCACAGCCCTTTTGAGACTCCTGGTCTGGGGGGCGGCTCGTCGGAGTGGGGTGTGACCCCGGTTCCGAGGTTGTTGTGCTCAGTTCTGGGCTCCCATCCCTCTTTGGGTGGGCCGGCCTTCCAGGTCATGAAGAGGGCGCTTGCCTCTGCTGGCAAACCCCCCCATGTGGGAGTCCTCTCCCCCCTTTGTGCTGCGTCACAAACCACAACCACCGGACACCGGGTACAAGGGCCTCAGGTTTCTCCCCCTCAGGAGACCCCCCTCTTTGAAGTCTTCCTCAGAACTCACCACTGAGGACGTACCTCGCAAGACTTCATGCAAGAGGAAGCACATGGACTCTACTGAGGGGTCATTGACTGAAAATACAGACTTTGATGATGGGGAAGGGTCCACATGGTCACCCTCTGATGAGGTGTCATTTGGTGACATCCTCAAGATCCTTAGACAGAGGGGTGACTGGAAGTCCTCTAATCCTTCCTCAGAGGAATCCGTATTCCTGCAGGCCTTTCGTGTCCAGCCACTTACCTCTTAGGTTACCCTGCCAGCTGATGAGCTTGTCCAGCTCATCGTCCAGTGTCTATGGAAGGCTCCTGACACCCTGGAAACTATACCGCGGAGGCCTGACAAGATCTTATCTCCCCCAGCTGAGCATCCCCATTGGACAAAAGGTCTTTCAGTAGATTCCATGGTGGTGGCAGCTGCAACCAAGAAAGACTTGGCAGAAGAGAGCCAGACTGTCCATCTGCCCAACAAGGAGTCCTGGGCAATAGACAGACTTGGGAAGCATGTGTTTGCTTCATCGACCTTTGCCGTAAGGTTCTTCAACTATTTGGCGCACTTTACAAGGCTTCAGAGGGATCTTATCAACCAACTCTCTGAAACCTTGGCAGGAGCTGTTTCTGATGAGGTCCATGACAATGTAGCTTCTCAGACAGCGACCCTAGAATCCATATCCAATTCTTCCATGTGTCTTATTTCACATGCAATGGAAGGAGCGGCTAGAGTGGCAGGCACAGGTATAGTCACGAGATGACTTGCCTGGATCCACCTTTGTGACTTTGCGGACTCCTTTAAGGCTTATTTAAAGAACGACCCCATTGAGGCCGATTCTTTGTTTGGCCCTAAAGTTAAAGATACGCTGGCTAGGTGCAAACAAGATGGCAAGACCCTATCTGCTGTTGGTGTCAGACACTCCACTCCTCAATGATTCTACTCCAGAAATCAGAGGTGCGGGAAGATGTGGCACAGGATATCACAGGGCTCTTTCCATGATGCACATGCTGAGTTCTCCACTAGAGGCAGAGGGGGAAACTCCAATAGAAGATGCCCCTTTCAGGGCAGAGCAGGTCCGTGAAACCAGGGTTCCAGAGATTCTTTCTCTGGCCAACCCTATCAGTGCTCCTGAAACATTGCCCGACTGCTCACTTCTGGAAGTGGTCGAGGGGTCTTTTTCCTTGTACCCCACTGCCTGGCAAAACATAACCACTGACACTTGGGTACAATGGATAATATCCAGAGGGTATTGCATCCCCTTTCATCTCTCTCCTACCTCATACAGAGACTTACCCGACATTCCACCCAGTCAAAGGGAAGCAGCAGCACAAGAAATCTGAAAGCTGCTATAAAAAATAGTCATCCAAATGGTCCTCCAAGACCAGATAGGATCTGGTTTTTACTCAAAGTTCTTTTTGGTACAAAAAAAGATAGGGGACTGGAGACCAATTCTGGATCTCAGCACACTAAACAAATTTGTAAAAATAGAGAAATTCAAGATGGTCATGGTTCAGTCTATCCTTCCTCTTCTGGAAGAAGATGATTCAATGTACTCTGTAGATCTTCAAGATGTGTATTACCATATAAAAATGGACAAGCACTCAAGAAGATACCTCCGCTTCTGCATAGGAGCCAGTCACTACCAATTTCAAGCACTGCCTTTTGGTCTCTCTACAGCCCCCAGAGTGTTTACCAAATGCAGGGCGGTGGTCATCGCTCACCTGTGACTTCAAGGATTCCAGGCATTTCCATATCTAGACGACTGGTTCCTCACCTCCCCCACCAGGCACCTACTGGAAGAAGCCCTAGACTACACTCTCCTCACAGCACAATGTCTGGGAATCACTATAAACTGGAAGAAGTCCAACATGAACCCATCACAGTCTTTGGAATTCATCGGGGTACTGTTGGACACGAGGAATTGCACAGCATCTCTTCTGGATCACAGACTTCAAAGAATAAGACAACAGGTTCAGCTGCTGCTCTGTCACCACAAATCTTCTGTCCGGTCCATACTCCAACTCTTGGGGTCAATGGCAGCCTCGATCACCATTGTTCCTCTGGGCAGATCCCACATGAGATTTCTCCAGTGGTTGCTCCTCACTCAGTGGTACTCTCTACAATATCCTTTGTCTTTTCAGATAAGCGTAACTCAGTGATGCAAGCAAGATTTACTCTGGTGGACATCTCAAAACCCCCAACAATGTTCTCACCCCTTCAGCCCCCAGCAACCGTAAATCACGGTGACCACGGATGTCTCCCTGATTGGGGGGGGGGCTATGTCTGGGAAACTCGGTCCAAGGCACCTGGTTAGAGACAGAGGCCCTTTTGCATATTAGTGTCCTGGAACTGAGGGTGGTGCTACTAGCATTGCAAGCATTCCATTCCATCCTTCCATCAGGGACTATTGCGATCCAATCAGACAACATGTCAGTGATCTGGTGCATCAACAAGCAAGGGGGCACGAGATCTTATCTGGTATGCCGAGAGGCCTTGAGAATATGGCAATGGGCAATAGCTTCTAACTGCTTTCTAATTGGAATGCACATTCCCGGGAGCTGCAACATGATAGTGGCCAAGTTGAGTAGGTGCATTCTACAACCTCACGAGTGGTCCCTCAACTCTGTGATAGTGGCAAAAAGTTTCAACCGCTAGGGCCAGGCTTGCTGTGGCCTATTCGCCTCCCCAACCAACTACAAGTGCAGCAACTATTTTGCCCTGATCCCCCCTCAGGGACAGTCACCAAAAGATGCTCTAGTCTACGCTTGGCCCTTGCATCTACTTTATGCTTATCCTTCTCTCCCCCTCATCTTCCAATTTCTGAAGAAAGCATGGCAGTTGAAAAGCATAGTGATCCTCATTGCTCCATATTGGCCTTGACAAGTCTGGTTCCCCTTCCTCTGGCCTCACCTGCTAGATCGACTATGGATCCTCAATCCATCCCCAACACTGATCTCCCATCCACAGAGTTCGACCTACTCCAATCTAACAACCCTGAAGCTGACAGCTTGGTTTCTCCACTTCCAATGACTGCCAGGCAAGATAATCTCTCATCCCTGGTGCATGATATTCTCATCACATCTCATAAATCGTCCACCAGACTAATCTATCTCAGTAAATGAAAAGGTTTTCTTTATGGCCAGCAAATAAACAATTAGAGCCCTGTCAGCCCCAGTTTCGGTGGGTCTGGATTACTTACCACATCTTTTCCACTCTGGGGTGTCTGCCTCTACTACTTGTGTTTATTCAGCTGCCATTTCAAATTTCCACATTGGTTTTCAGGATTCTTCAGTCATGTCACATAGACTCTGTAAAACTTTCTTGAAGGGGGCTCTTCTCCTAAAACCTCCCTTTAGAGAACGAGTACAACCTTGGGATTTGGCCTTGGTCCTACAAGCCCTAACAGCCCCTCCCTTTGAATCTGCATCTTCATGTGATTTAAAGTACCACTCTTGGAAAACTTTGTTTTTGGTTGCAATCACATCGGCCAGACATTTTTCAGAACTTCAAGCCTTATGCATCAAACGTCCATATCTTATCTTCCATAAAGATAGAGTATCACTGAGAACTAATTCTTCCTTTTTACCGAAAGTGATGTTAGAGCGGTCTATCAACCAGTTTATTGACCTTCCAGTATTTTTTCCTAATCATTCTAACAAGGGAGAGTATTGTCTGCACTGGATGTTCATAGGCAAATATGATTCTAGTAAACAAAGAAAGTGGAAAAAGTGCCAAACGTAAACTGATAACCAAAAATAAGGCACCGGAAGGGTCACCAGAGTGAAATCCGCTGTTTTACTTGATCGCACACAATATTAAGAAACGTACAGCACATCCAGAATGCATTAACTGTATCACAGCGTTTTTGTCACAAAAACTTCTTCAGATGAGCATACCAACTTCTGAAACCCCTTTATATACAGAAACAGCTCCAATTAATCAATTAACAAACTGTTATACTTCTAAAATCACAGTGCAAAAAACTAAACTATATACACAAAACAATGAAACAATAAGTATTGAAGTGCATGGAAAATCATTTGTTGGTCAAGCAGGAATCTTGTAAAAAATATACATTATTTACAGTTTGTAAAAACTTGTAAACAAAAAATAAATATTTAAAAATATTTAAAAATACAAAACCCTTGTACAACCACATGTAAAACAATGTTGTGCAGGTCATACAAAATGTAAAACAGCACCATCTGGTTTTACAAGGGTTTTATATTTTTAAATGAACTGATCACAATACTAAATTGCCTAGCTATGCCTCCAATGGTAACAAATACAGTAGCACTTAATATATGTTAGACAATAATGGGGATCATACATATAAAAGACAGAGAGAGAGAGAGAGAAAGAGAGTAGAGTACAACTGAGTATTATCAAAATGATAAGACGTGTTGCAGCACAAGAAATACAATCAGTCAGATTTACATTTGTGAAGATATGTGAAAGACAAAAGCACTGTTATACAAGTACTACCTCTAACACCATAATGGATTTAGTGGACAATAGACCTTCTTTTGGCATCATCTTGTGTTTACATGTCTCCACTGTACTATAATAGGTAAACAAAGCTGAAAGATGGAGAAATCCAGGGAGCTGACTGGAAACACAATATTCTCTGAGCTATGCTACCTGAGGTTCTACAAAGCAAACAAGCACATCAATGGAATCATAACCACATATGATACATTGAATCTTGGCTGGTGATTATCCTTGCAAAATATGTTCCTGAACTTCATCAGAAAAATCCATTAAGAATCCAGTAAGAACGGTTTCACTTGTGGCCTAAAAGGTATTTACAGTGACAAGGCTGCTGTTAGCATTTTGGGGGCCTCCAGCAAAAGTCAAGTTGGAGCCCACTGGACATTTCGGTCTAAGTATCAGCCTGTCACTACCACCACTCTTAAGCAACATTTTAATTCATGCAGCAGAGTTTTTGAGTAGTGTGCACAGCCTGAACTGTAGCTACAATGCTGTTATAGTCTGACATGCCTGTACCTTGCTGTGCTGTCACATCTCACAGAGGGACAGTCACAGTTACTAGCATTTAGTCAGAACAATAATGCATTATAATCTATGTACATGGCTGGACTTAAGTGAAATGGTGCCCTGGGCACCACTTACTCCCCCACCACACACACACACACACACACACACACACACACACACACACACACACACACACACACACACACACACACACACACACACACACACACACACACACACACACACACACACACACACACACACACACACACACACACCCTGCAGTGCTCTATGACTTTTTTTCATTCTTTTCTCACATTTTGCCTTAATCATCGGCTTCTTCAAGAAGACGTGACTTTCTATATGTTTTGAAGTTTTTTTCTTTTTACACATGTTTTCATCTAGTGAAGGCTTGATCAAAAATTATGATTAAGGGAAGAAATTCAGTGTTGCTGTTCAGCCTCCTTGCATTTCTTCAACACTCCTTTTCTGACCAAAACAGTACAGAAATAACAGTTTAGGAAATAACTCAATTATGCTGGGGTCCCCGGAAGCTATAGGGTTACAGATGATCTGGGAAACATTTTAAATAATTTTTCTAACCTTTTAATCCAGTGGTGGTCTGAACACAATTGATGTGTAAGAAAATAATTTCAGTCTATTTTTCATTTAGGGAAGACATACATTGTGCCATGGCTTAATGTTCAAAGCTGATAAAATAGTAGTTCCAATAAACTATTACTTATATATCATAGTATAAATATGTATATTTATTATTATTTATTTATTTATTCAACAAATGTAAAATAAATAAATAAATAAAACTAGCAAGGCAATTGTCATGAGGATACACAAATCTTGCCTGCCTCCCTACCAACCCTCCCAAATAAAAGGCAGTCACTGCCTGTACACCCGGCTGATGCTAGACTGTGATGAAAGCAGAAAATAAAATGGCCACAGTCATGTATTTCAAGTGACTACTGTCATACATACACATAGCATGCCACCTCACTCCTTACCTCTCTACCCCACAAAGGCAGTCACCTGTATATGTGCCTGATGTATGACAGTAAGGAAAGTGAATACAAAATAATGATTACAATAATGTTTTCCACTTTGCAGCTCCTAGAAAGTACACTGCTTCTACACTAGCTATAGTAGCCTTCTTTGTACACCTCTGATGTCTATATGAAAAGGAAAATAAAAAATTTACACCCTGTCCCTAGCCCAAACACAAGCTATAATGACCTGCTGTACACACCTATAAAGTTTGATTGTAATGAAAATTAATGAAGTAATGACCACTGTGAAGATATGTGAAGGCTGCCAGCCTAGCTAGATAGAATTTTATAAATAATTCTATGTCATTGTAAAATTATATTACTGTAATGCACAGGCTTATTCACAAATGTAAGAAAACTGTGTTAAATGTTGAACTTCAAAAATGTAACCACAGTGCACTCTGCTGGAAGAAAGCTGATGAGTCAAGCACTGCATAACTGTTTGATCTCAGAGCTCGGAGACAAGATGTCTAGGCTAAGACATTCCTTCTATTGTTTTGAGACCAGAGTTAATTGCTAGATTTTACATATATAATGACTTTTATTGCTGTAGCTTCCTGCAGGGCACATTACAAAAAAGAAATGTAAATTCTGAGTTTCTGTTAGCCTGGGAAACCAGAAAGGTGTCAAAAATGATGTAATCTAAAGTGTGTCAGCAGTGATGTATTATTTCTAAGACTTTCTCAGAGAGAGAGAATGAGAGAGCATTTTGCATTTGTCTTCTGAACTGACCACTCACCAGCACTTGCTTTGCTCTGTCTGTATGTAAGTAGGATCTTAGACTTTAGTGTTTCTCTTAAGAAATAGATAGAAAATAGTAAGTTTAGACTAGCTGTTTTCTATATGTCTGACTATTCTACAGTATTATTTTAAGCATTTTCCTGTGATCTCTGAACCCTTGACTAGCACCGTGTTGAATTGAGAAGATTTGTCTTGTGTTTTTATTATTTATTATTAAATATTTTAAACCTTTCAACGGTGGATGTTTTGTGTAGAGATAATTTAAGCTCTAGAGTACATTGCATGTATATAGTGATACTGTACAAAGCCACTCCAAATAATCCTTGCTGTTCATCCACTTACTATTTGGAAAATAATATTGCACAGTATAAATTTGACAACTTTTGGGAAGAGCCTTAATGGTAGCTGTTAAATAGGGGTTCTGGTGGTAGTGGATTACTAACTTATAGCCTAGACAGAAAGGGCACAGCTAGTGAACCTTAGCCAGCCTTCCCCAGGATTGTCTGCGTAGTTGTATATAATTCATATCTCAAAGTGTATGTGTGTGTCAGCTACTTGGGCAGGGAACTGAGGCACTGATTGGGCAGAGGGAGTACTGGGAGGACTTGGCTTGGAGCCCTGGCTAAGGACTCCACTCTATCTATTCAAATGTAGGAAATTTCAACTTGAAATTGCCTATTTGGAAGAATGTCTTGACAAAAAGATCATCCCCAAGGGCCTGAGGTAATGGAGGTTTCCGGTGGGTTTAATTAATGGCTCCATTTTCCATGGCCAATTATTGGAACTTTTTGACAAGCAAGGGTTCGATTTTATGCATGCGCTCATTGGCCATTATACACAACAAGTGAATGATTATAAGCACGATTTAGAAATGCTGGAGCATGACATTAAAAGTAACTCTGACTTCCCTAGGTATAAATATGACTATACGTGTATTTTTACCAGTATTGAAGCCACCATGACAAAGTTATTTAATAACAAGAAAAGAAAGATTAGTAGGGACGTGTTACAGTATGCCAACAATAAAGCATACCCACCACCACCACCTACCACACAGGCAACTTTTGAGTCCAGGAGTACATACCATACGGACAATGGAGGAGCCCGTGGAGGGCATGGGAATGCATTAAATCATCTCAATGCACCTTTCCAACAAGATCACAGTGATGCCCACCAAAACTTAGTAGACGATGGGCTTATTAATGATCAGAATCAACCTAGTAATAACAACTTTAATAACGAAGGAAATGCGTACTTGCAAAATAATAACAATAACCGAGATAATGTGTCTGATGGACATAACACCCAGGTTTTGGGCAAGGAAAATAAATTGTTTGGATTTACTGAGTTGGGTGCACGGCTCCACAGCTTCGCTTTTTGTGTTTTTTAATAGTTTGTGCAGTACTTTTAGTTTCGTCGTTTTTAATATTTAGAAACTATACAACAAAAGACCAACAGCCAGCCAGCTGGTGAACGTAAACTTTTGCAACAGATGGATAACAGCAAAGATAAAGAAAATAGCAGCAGCAATACAAAGTGTGGCTCCACATCGCACATAATGTAGACAACTCATTTCTTTAACAACTGGTAAGTGCTTTCACCACAAATTGTGGCTTCATCAGCCCATACACAAACATAAAAGCATTTAAAACGTTTTTTACCCACTCTCTTTTCCACTCATTAACTTCAAATTTTCATTCAGCAAATCACTGCACAGCAAAAACGCCCCCATGCTTTGCGAGTGACATCATTCATTCATTCCCTTTCGTTAGTTTAAAAAGACAGTGCCTCATCCTACTAAACATACCTTATAAATATTAAAACCATTAAAATTCCAACTACTACATATGAACATACGTTCTTTATCCTATCTGTATATTATTTAAATCAACTTTCAATATACTGTGTTCTCATATTAATTCTAATACATAGCTGTCTAAACAACCCTACCATTTCATCATTTAGATCGTAACATTACCTAATCTATCTAATATAACCGATAGGATTGCATTACATCCTTTGAAATATGCAAATACATCCTCTCTACCTTCATGAAGTCAGTATTAGTTAGGAATTAATCCGTATATCCCCTCATCGATCTTTAGAACATTTATAATAGTTCAATCACATTTCATTAATACTGTAGGAACTCATAAAAGTATTTGAGTCTCCACATAAATACATGTTACCTTCACTGCAATTTTCTTCACTCTGACATCAAGTCGAAATATTATGCATCAATCGAACTTCAACCAGGAATTATTTCCATTGAATAAGTACTGATAAAGCCTAGTATATTGAAATGTATATTTTGCCATCAGTAGCGTGTTTTTATTTACAAAAAACTTGTCATCCTTACATTTTTGCATCTATACGCATCCCCGATGATGTCATTGTGCTAATCGTATACAATCAAATATGATTGTATGTTCATAGCAATACAAAAGCTATAAATACCTAGTTATAAACTTCAATGCTAGTCCTTTCGACACATAAATAAGTGAGCCTTATTACATACTTCCTTCATACAACAAAATACCAGGAGTGCTCACTCATAGCATTTACTATAAGTAAATGTTGTCCCCTATGCATATTCGCTAAAATAATAATGGTGAGCATTTCAGGGACAATTGCATTCTATAGCAGCACCACATACATAAAACATTTCATTTAGCGCTGAAACTATATGCATAATCAGCAGCACATGATTTTTATACATCCAAATACCAGACATAAGCACTGAGCACACTAATCTATATCCTAATAAATTATAGGAACTGAGCAGCATTATAATTTACTTTCACTAAGGACTCATATGAATACTAATTAAAGTTAAACTTCATTTATTAAAACTATTATCAATAAACTATGCATTGATTATAACTAAAAAGAATATTCCTAATTTTGTTAAAATAACATATAAATAACTATGTATAAAATATATATTAGCCTTTTACTCCTAGGGTATTTAAACATACTGTCCCACATCAATATTTATATCTAGCCTATTTTTAACTAGGACTTAAGCATCTCCTATATATAAAGGTCAGCCCCTTAACAGTTGCCTCCTTCTATTGAGATGAATAAAGCCTTGCTATCCTACGCTAATATAATAAATAATATTATTATTCATATTGTAAAGGAATATTCACATTTAAATTATATCTGTTTCCAATTATTATTCAATTCCTCACCTTACATCATATTTGTACATATGTGCCTAAAAATAGAGGATTTAATCAGATAAATTTTATATATACATATATATATATCCAATTAGCCCTTATTGTCTTAGTAGTAATAAGCTGGATCAACTACTTCCTAGGTAGTCCACGTGCCTCTAGGGCACTTTTTATAGACACTTTGCCATTCAGTCCCATTTCCTTATCTGCTCTTAATTTAAGTATCCACCTTGACTCACTTTTTCTGTTAAATTTCTAATATTACCCATCCTATGTCCACTTATAACTTCCTCTAGTGCCATAAACTTAAAATCATGACATCTACCACTACTTTCTATATATTTGGATAGAGCACTAACTGAGTCCCTATTCCTTATGCTGTTGATGTGTTCTTTAATTCGTTCTCTGAATGTCCTGCTGGTATTGCCTACATAAAAATATAAGCAGCAGTCACATTGTGCTACATATATTATGTTTCTACTATCACTAGTGACTGCTGTCTCCAACCTATATTTTTTTACCAGTACCTGGGTGAATAAACTCTTTAGTATTTTTGATGTATGAACACATACTACAATGAGTGCATGCCCTGGTTCCTCTTTGTGTATTCAAATTATTACTGGGTATATCTGTAGGGTAACAAAGCATACGTTTGAGATTTTTCTTATTTTTAAAACTAAAACTAGGACATTCACCAACTACTTCTTTAATTTTAAGTAACGGCCAATGCTTATAAAACACATTCCTCACCTTCTTTAAATCACTCGTATATGAAATGGAAATATTAACTGCCTGTTTCTTAATTATTTTGGTGTCCTCATTTAATTCATTATTTATCCCATAAATAAAAATAAGGTTTTGCTCTATCTCCTCTTAACATCCTAACATCCTTTAGTGTGTGGATTACTTCATTCCCTTTATACCCTTGCTGGTATATGTTATTTTCAAGCTCTGTTAGTCCTTCTACAAAGACTGGTTCCCTATTACTCAAACGTGAGACCCTCATTCCTTGCCTTTTCACTATATTTTTGAAAGTCCTTTTGAGGTGCATGTTTGTTCTATGTAAGAGCGTATTACGATAGCACTCCTTCCTATATACTTTTGTTTCAAATGACCCATCCTTACTCTTAGAGACAAATATATCCAAGAATGCTAAGCCATCGGATGAATAATTTCATTGTGAATTTCAGAAAACTAGTAGTTTCCTGTATCTTCCTTACAAATTCTTCTAGTTATGGGAGAGCACTCCCCACACTAAAAATGTATCATCCATAAATCTGTGGTAAAACTTGACATAATCTTTATATAACTCCAGAGGGAACATTTGCTCATCTTCCCACTGAGCCATTACAGCATTTGCGTAGCTATTAGCTACGCTCTCATGTTGTAGATAGTATTTACTATCAAATACAAAAACATTATATTCTAGGACAACTTCCATGAATCTGCATATCATATTTATAAGATTTTCTCCATATTCACTATTATGAATAAGAAACCTTTGTAAATATTCAACACCCTCCTCATTTGGAATAGAGGTAAATAGTGATACTACGTCAAGTGTGACCAAATAGTGTTCTCCCTTGATACTTGATTGTTCACTATCTGTATATAGACTCTCAAGGGATTGTTTGAAATCTCAGTACTACTCTGGATCTATCTAAGATGGGTGTAATCTTCCTTCCCACAAAAATGGAAAATGGTTCAGTAATCCACCCTTGGCCTGCAACTATAGGCCTAAAGGGTGGAAACATGGGATCCTTATGTATTTT
The DNA here is from genome assembly GCF_019279795.1 of Protopterus annectens. NCBI lineage: Eukaryota > Metazoa > Chordata > Ceratodontiformes > Protopteridae > Protopterus > Protopterus annectens. Next base: position 1,396,819,643 of record NC_056728.1, read on the forward strand.
TGGCTGTCCTTGGAAGGAGGGTATCAATGGAGATTTCACTGTTAGAAACTGAGTCAGCTCCATTGAGATGCCATGGCTAACCATAAAATCATTAATAATGATTTTAATAATTTTATATTTATCTTGAATATTATTAAATGTGATAGCCTTATAAATCTTAGCATCAGCAAGCATTTTATGTAATGACTCATAATAATATTCCCTATTCATGACTACAATCATGCCCCCTTTATTTGCAGGCCTTATAACTATCTGTGTATTGTCCTTGAGGCCTGATAGGGCTACTTGTTCTTGTTGTGTCAAATTCTTATACTTGTACCCACTACTATGTTCACTCAAAGAGTTATGTAACTCATCCTCACATATTTTACCAAAGGCTTCCAGAACTGGGTGATTAGCTGGCATGTAGGTACTAGTTTTTTTGAAATTATCTACCACTTTTGTTGTTTCACTAGGAAAGTTAAGTTTCAGCATAACATTCCTCAAAAACAATTTTAAGTCCATAATTGTATCTGGGATATTGGCAGTCTGTGCAGGAATAAACAATAGGCCTTTCTGTAGCATTGATAATTCGGCCTTAGTCAACTGTTTTGTGATATGTTCCAAATTATATTCTGCTTCAATTCTGGTTCCACATTTTCTTCAGTGTGGGATATTCCATCGCCTCATGCTGCTCTTTTCTCTTCATTCTGCCTCGACTTTTGGACCTGTACTGCTGCCTCCCTCTCTCTTGTCGTATGGGTTGGGGAAGAAATGGACATGTCTCTGGTATAGCTTGCATACACTCTCCTTCCTCCTCACCACGGGTTGTCCTGGTGGTATTTGACTCATTTGCTGTGTATTAGAGTTTTCCATACTAGTTACTTCACTAGCTACATAGATGTACCCTTCTGTTTCTAGACTCAGAGAGCCCTTAGAGGTACTTTGTTGCATGTCATTTGGTCTTAAGCTTAGCAGACTATTTGTTCTTTCTAGATCACTTGCCATATTATTATTATTATTGCTTTTAGAGATAGAATTAACTATGTCTCTTTGTACATGAGGTGTTCTTACACAATTCATATTTGCTGATGCAGATGTTGCTAGTCTCTGTGGTCTAGGCCATGAAAACACATGTCCTTTCTTAAAATCTGTAATATCTCTTTCTAAGGTTTTCCGTTTCTGTTGTATCATTTTACGTTCATATATGTTGACATTATCTCCTATTGCACTCATAGCTTTGTTGGCAACAGCTACTGGCAATTGATCATAGAAAGTCTCTTGTTGTTGTTCTACACTAGACACTAAAGCCTCTTCTTGTGGTTTAAAAAATTAATTCATCAACTTTAAATAGTTGAAACTTGCTTCTAAATTAATTTTTTGCCAGACATACCGTGCAGCTTTTGACTCCTTTGACAGTGATTATCTGGGCTTAACTCATTCAAGACTAAAATGCTTTGGACACATGTTGCCTGGCTAGGTGAATCCATTCCCTATATGAAACCTGTTAATAGTGGTGTTCCACAGGGTTCAGTGTTAGGACCGTTCCTGTTTAGTATATAATTCCCTGAAGTGAAAGCCAATGTTGGTGGCCTTTGGCTCACCAAGTTCGCTGATGACTGTAAGCTAGGTGCAATCACTGTATCTCCAAATGATGTTGACATCCTACAAACAGGCCTAAAGATGACAAACAACGAGTGCCAAAACTATGGTCTGAGACTAAATGCTAAAAAATGGGTAATCACACTCTTTGGTAAATCAGATATCAATGCAAATTATAATATTGATAGAACACCATTGAAAGTAGACCCAGTGATGACAGACCAAGGAGCACAAATAGACAGTAACCTAGACTTTGACCACCGGGTAGCTACAGTAATGAGGAAATCCTTCTGTGTAGCTCACCTTATAAGTAAAGGCATGGCATCAAGATCAAAGGAGGGAGGTCAAACTGCCATTGTTCTCTGCCCTAATCAGGCCTATAATCGAGTACAATGCTTCATTTTTCATGTACCTGACCAGGCACTTACATTAAATGAAGAGACCCCAAAGGTTTCTCTCTAAAAAACTACAAAGTGTAAGACACATGTCTTATGCAGACCAACTAATGTACTCCATCTCATATTGTTTATAGAGAGGGGACTTATGCCTGACCTACAAAGCATTCTCCTATCCATCCTGATGAAAATGTTACATATTTGCAAGACAAATTATATAAGGGTTATACATTCCAGGGACCGGAACCTTATTTGTAACTCTGACAGAACTTGCTAGAGAGACAGATTCTTATCCCAAAGGCTACCTCGTCTATGTAATAAACTTCCTGTCATTGCAAAAGAAAGCCCATCCCTCACTCTCTTCAAAAATAATTTGGATAAATGGATGGAGAACCATAAATTCTCTCCTGGGGTACTGCCCATGTCCCTCATGGAGACAAGAAGTCTGTAAAATGGCTCAAGACTCCAACACCCAAAGACTCACTATCCATATACTACCGCATCCGATATCTGCGGAATTAAGATATAATATTGTCATATCATGGGTATTATTGGCTAGGCTTGTAAAGGTTCTTGTGCCATTAGCCTAGTAATCACCTATGAACCTATGATCTCTAGCCTTTCTCTTGCTTATGTTCAGTCACTGAATATCAGCTTTAACCCAATGGAGTTATATCATAACCTTTTTTCAGATAAAGAGTGTAACTAGAAAATTAATAATTTTTTTCCTCCTCAATTTTCCTCAAACAGCAGCAGCTTTTGTGGGGCCTCCACACAGTCAAATATGATTAATGGGGGGCCCTGCAGCCATGTGCGTTTACAGGTGCCTAAACCTGGCTAGGATGTTAGTTTAAGTGGAATGTCAGCCAATAGGATTTAATTATGTTGAAGGAATTATGTCAGTGGCAAAATATTTATTGAAATTATTAAGTCAATTGCTTGATAAAACACTATTACTATAAACAGAGATATATTTGAATTTTTAAGGAGATATAATGAGTTATTATTTATTTATTTATTTATTTATTTATTTATTTATTTAACATTTGTTGACTGGGAAAGTCTGATTAGGACAGAGCCTATTTTCAGCAGAGGCCCGGGGAGAAACGCTCCAGATGCATGTCTTTAGAATGTGAGAGGAAACCGGAGTACCCGGAGGAAACCCACACAAATGCAGGAATAACATGCAAACTCTACACAGAAGGCACCCCAGCCGAGAATTGAACCGGAGAATCTCATCTGGCTTATTAAGTACACAAGACTGCTGTACTAGCTTTTCTTTGTTTGACAAACATGATACAAAATATCAAAATAAGATAACATGCCATAGTTGGGCCCCCCACAAGACCAGGATGTCCCCAACCACTGCAGGCTTGCTGGTGCTTAAAGCTGGTTATGTGCAGTCAGGGAAAGAAGCTTATGCAGAAAAACATGGATATTTCTGGCTTTCAAATATTACCACAGGTGACATAACATCCACCTGATATCTCATCCAAAGGATAGTTTAGCAAGGGTGTAGTACAATGTCATGCTACAAAATAAAGCCATAGAACTAGGGTGACAACAAAAACTCCATCTCTTACAACTTTTAGATCTTTTTGCAATAAGATGCCGCTTAAGAGAGACTATAACCACCAACACTGTATAAATTGTGGCAGTGTTTAAAGTACGTGTCACACAACTCCCTCGAGTTTGCTCCTAACCTCCGTTTGTAGGTAGTTTATATAGGTTACCGCATGCATGATGTCTGGGTGGATTTTCTTTATGTAGTCCTGTTAAATTCCAGGTGGCCACGGTGGTGCAGCTGTTAGTGTTGCCGCCTCACAGTAAGAGGTTCTCCAGTTCAATTCTCGGCTGGGTGCCTTCTGTGTGGAGTCTGCATGTCCTCCCTGTGGTCGTGTGGGTTTCCTCCAGGTGCTCCGGTTTCCTCCCACATCCCAAAGACATGCAGTAGGTGGATTGGATACTCTAAATTGGCCCTAGGTGTGAGTGTGTGCGTGTGTGTGCCTTTTGTGGAAGGTTGGGTGCCGGGCTGGCAACTCAATACCGTAAAAAAACTCCACTGCCACTCATGAGCGGACAGATGATCCGCTGTGGCGACCGCTAACCGGGAAAAGCCGAAAGAAGAAGAAGTCCTGTTAAATTCCACCCACAAAATAAATACATAAATAAATAAATAAAGCGAATTCGCTAGTCTAAAAAAGCTGTCTTTATACTGTGTTTACCCTTGCAGCCTGGGTTGTGAAGAATCAGTCCACTAACGTGATTATTAATAAATAATAAAAAAAAAATGTCAGTATATGGCAGTCCGTACTCCTACTGTCAAGTACATACCCTTTAAAATTACGGAACTACAGATAAATTAAGGTTGTTTACAGCGTAACATCTACTGTCCAAAGTGCAGTTGAAAATGCAATGTCAAAATGCACTGTACATTTCAGAAGGTCCATTTACTCTACTCCAACACACCTTAATAGGTGGCAAAGACCTCTTAATGGGTATACATTAGAAAGACACGTTTAAGTGCGTTATTACTTCACTAAGTTTACTTTGAATGCTGCAGAACACTGTAACACTTTGTTTACATCCAATTGTGTCTGTGCAAGGTAACTATTTTCTTATAGGTGCCCTAAAAGCCACAGAATATACAGGTTATATTTTCAAGACTTTTGCACCCCTCGTTTTCTTGCTTCAGTCACATTTTATTTTTAAAAAAAAGGGGCGACCAAAACCGGCTTTAAATCCAGACATAACTTTATCATAATTGTTATTATTGTTGTTGTTGTTATCCAGTCATCTGTTAGAATAACAGAATTATTTCAAAGTTTCCAGCATAGCAAGTAAATTTAGGTTTATTGTTAGGTTTTGCCTTCAAGCTGCTATCCTGCATATATAAATTTACTAAATGTAACAAGGAGTGGAAGCTTATAAGGCAAAAATAAGCAACAGCTGTCAAGTATGGATTACTGCAAGGAAGCTGGAATTTCCTTTTCTAGATGAAGGGCTAACTGCAGTTCATTGTATAAACACAGCTGTAGCTCAACCAAGCTGGGAGACGCTGCATGAATGCCAGACAGCCAATCACTTCCTGTTCGTATCAGCCCTTCTTTGTGAATGGAAGGAAGCTTTCTATTTACAACACTGAAAGGTCAGAAACAGTTTCAGGTTGCAAGGAGGCAGTCCCAGCTTAAAGACTGGAGCAAGCACAAAGCACAGGAAAAAATTACAGGCACACTTCACCCCACCCCCATCCTGACTTGTTTTGCCTTCCTCCTGCCTTTTCCCTGCCTCCATTTTATGAATGAAAACTAAAGCTGTTAAACTCCATTCATGCTGAAGCTGTACTAACAGGCCCCAATCCCTCAGGAAATCGGCTGCCTTTTTAAGGGGGAAGGGATATGAAGAAATGAAAGGAAATCAACAGCTTTTTAAACGAACAACACTTATTGGCCCAGAGTAAGCAGCAAACTTCCATTAGTGCCTCCAAAAGCACTCTATGTCCATTTGTGTATATCAGATTTTAAATGGAAATCTAAACTGCGTGTTCAGTTCTCAAATTCAGTTACCCTCCCCCAAACCTATTTACTGTAACCACAGCGTTCCTTCTTTGAGAATGACTCCTGAAAGCAGTTTTTAGTGGTTGTGGTTAAGCAATAAAGAAAATGTGAACATTGTCACAAAGCATCTGCAAAATGTGTTGTATACAACATCAGGAACCTAGGCAGCATTCATTTTTCTCCTCATGCAAATTTACATATCTGTTTTTCTAAAACAGATAGATTGTAATAGTATAATCATTATAATAGGATGATAATAAAAAATTGCAAGGAGCCACATATGTTTTCCTTACATGGGTGTTGCTGTCAGTCTGCAAAAAGTTGATGATGTGAAATGTCTTTAAATGTGATAGGAGTCCTAACTTGTACTTCTTTCGTTTCTTCTAACATTTCTTATGCTCCATCCGTGTGAAGCAGAACTCCTCCCTAAACCAATTCAAGTGTAAAATGGACAATCGGATGGGGAGCAGGAAATTCATCCCTGGCTTGACACCTATGTCTCTAATGGACACAGGCAATGGTTCATCTCTCAGGTCCCTGCTTGTAAATGTTTCATCTGCCAACCCCATGCTTACATTTACTAAGGGTACCAGAACTTGTCTGAGATTTGGGATGCATGGCTAGGCTTAAAAAGGCCATTGCTGTCATTAGCCTAGTGAACACCTATGAACCTATGATATTTAATGTTCTGTTTAGATCACCTCTACTGTGTTAATTGTTCTATTTTAAAGAGAAATCTGCTCATATCCTGCTGATGGATGATAAATTAGAAGGAACACTAATTTTAGCAGTTACTCAAATTTTGGTTTCTACTGAGTGATACATATAAACATTTTGTTTACATTAAAACTACTTCAGACACATGTATTTGGCCCCCTTTGCCCCAAATATCCTGAAATTCATTTGAAAAATTTGTTACACAGTCCTGTACATTCTAGTGTGACTTCTGAAATAGTACTACATTATTGCTATTTTTATAGAAAAAGCAATTTAAGTCTAATAATGTGACACCTAAGGGGAACATTATATTTAGAGATTTGTGCAGTTTCCCTGTAAATGCCACAAATCCTAGGTGAGCTCTAAAGACTACCTGGCATATACATAAATACAGGTGAAGTGGAACTTGTGCTTCATTTAATCTGTTTTTCCTGCTTGAGTTACACTACCGACTAGATAATTAGTGTTTCTATAAATCTATCACAGTTTAGAAAAGTTATAGTATTTTGTTACTACCATTATTGTACAGCTAATCCTTTAAGCAGTCACTGCCCTCTGTCAAAGGAAATACTTGTGATCTGAAAGTTCAGTATTTAAGAGTCCTGCAATAAATATCAAAATCTGGCAAGAGACTCTAGGAACTGCAGGGCTGGCAGAAGGGATGAGTCTGGACACAGCATGCATTTCTTTATGTACAAGCAAGAAAGGTTTCTCTCATCTCAAATGGAGGCCCAAACTGAAGACATGACAGTCTGCCTCACTTATGCTACCGCATGGCTGCTTTGATGAAAGAAACAGACATGCACGGATACATATTTCACCACTGTATAATCCACATACCTACTAAAAATATGAAGAATGCTGTTTTTCTCTAGTTGCAATAGCAGAAATGATAACAACACTTCAGTCTCCCCAAACAAAAAGTGTTAATTCTCAACTGCTACAGCCAGAAGCCACTGTTCCACTGTTCCTGTAGTTATGGGTATTGAGTCTAGTGCAGGAAAGTAAGCTAGTCCAATATGACAACAGCTGCATTCTAGCAGGTCACACAATGTGGAAGGTCACACACAGACAAAAGTAAAAAGTAATAATTTCTATATTTTTTCTTCAATCCACCTTCAGTGCTGCACTACGTGCCTACCTTTTTTCCAGAAGGATACTCCTTAACTGTTCCTTACTCACCTCTTTAAGATACACTGTATGACAGTGTCTTTTGCTTGTCTGACTCTGAAGCATCTGCACTGAAGTCTCTTATCAGGCCTCATGCATACTGTTATGCAGTCAGACACTGAAGCAAACCAAGTAATAATGCTGTTGCTGATATACAACTTCCGCAACTGGGCACAGAACTTCAGATAACTTCAAATAAACAGCATCTGACAGCACCTAAGCTGGTTATTCCCTGCCTAGAGGATAATGTGTGGATTCTTCTTAATTTACAGCTTATTTATTTTCCTTATCCCATATAAGAGAGTCACACCTCTCAATCTCAATGCAAGAAATCGGGACAGACAGACGCTAAAATAATAGGGTGACAAAGGCTTTAAAATACAGACAGATTTTATATATTGGCCTTATAAACTTAGGAAGTTGCTAGAATAACAGCATTTGTGTTAATATGCATTTTCTGTAGGATATGGAATCTAAAACGCAAGTATACGTCATTATTTAGTGATTTCAATCTTTGGAGATTTGCCAGAAAATCAAAAATTATATGAGGAACAGACCAAAAATAGGACACAAAACTCTGGACATTCTGTGAAAATCTGGAGAATTAAGAAATATGAAGAGGGTTCTTATATGTATTGCATGCTTTATTTAACTCTGCTACTTAGGGTTGCCACCTTTTCAAATGCTCAAAGTGGGACATTTTTTGTAGAAATGTCAGATTTTGCAGGACAAAACATGCCCATGACCAGTACAAAAGATAAACCTTCACCTTTTTGCCAAAATAAAAGCTTGTTCTTGTAGCATTTGAGTTGCTTATGCTATTTCATATAACATTTAGGTGCTTCAGATAAAAAAAAAATAACTGTTTTATGAAACTATTAAAGAAAACTTAGGAAATATTTTTGTCCTAAAATCTCAGGACATCTGCCATTTTTTCAATTTTTTCGCAGGACACAACTGCCAAAAGAGGGACTGTCCCTCGCAAAGTGGGACAGGTGGTCACCCTACTGCTACTATTCTAACTACATTACCTCTTTGGGTAGACAGTTCTAACCATGTAAAACCCCTTATGTGAAATAATACTTTCACGTCTCCACCCAAGCAGTCCATTTTGCAGCATGAAAACTGTGCCCCTTTTTTTCTGTTTCATCAGTTTTTACTAAAGGTGGTATTCATTTAGATTTCACAAATTTTACACATTTAGCTCTCCTAGTATCTCATTGCATGGTTTCTGATATGGACCATGCACCTGTTTTGCCTTGATGTGAACTGTTTCTTTCCTGTAATGTTCCAGATGGAAGTCTTCCCAATGACTACACAAATGGATATTAGTTTATTATTATTATCTGATGGTGATGTAATTTTCTCTGCATTTCCAACATGCTTTCTGGTAATCACAAAATAACCCATACAGTGTCAATTTAGTGTTAATTTACATAGTTCCCACAGCTGGTTGCTTGTCAAATAATCTGCTATTTTCTTTAACATTTTTTTTTTTTGCTGTTAGCATCTGTCTGCTTTCATTCATGTCCTGGTGTTCTTACTTAGTCTCTGTAGCCATGATGAAGAGCAAAGACAGACATTGTTGGGAGGGTGGCCTAATGGTTAAGGTGTTTGCCTTACAAACACAAGGTGCAGGGATTGAGTCTCACAAGGGATAATTGGCTAGGCTTAAAATGGCTTGCAAGGGCAGTTCGCCTAATATGAACCTATTCTGGCACAGTGCCATACTAATGGTAGGAAAGCATTTCTCTCTACACCTACCTTTTTCTTTCCACCATCCTCAATACATGGCATGCAATAACATAAAAACAGTTTTTGTTTGTGTGCTTCAGTGTGAGCACCATCTACGGAATGCGGTATGTCAGTACATCACCTCTCAGTTTTCTGATTGGGTTAAAGCTACTGTAACTCCATGTGAGGCTAGCAGTGCCCTCAACCCCTAGGGAAGGACAGCTGATTCTATTTTTCTGGCAATAGACTCAATAAGTGAGTTAAACACAGCCCCATTGTAGATGGGAGAAATGGGAGCTCTCCCAGTCCACCAACTACCAAAGAATGCACCAGTATTGCCATTATTTATGTTAAGTATTCTCATGCAATTATTTTCAAAGTCTTTGACCTAAACTATGCTCTAAACCACAGTCCTTTGAAACCCAGTTGTAGAATTGTATATTACTTATTTAATCAACTAATCTTATAAGCAAGCAATTCAGCCTAATCACTAATATTTCTTATAAGCTGACATTTATTTCATTCCTTTACCATGCAAATAATTATTTCCAGTTTTTATCTAGCTATCTACTTACTTATTTATTTCACTATTTTTGCCCCACCACTGCATAAAAATCAAAAGTCCCTTCCTGGCAAAATGGCCCATTTGTTCCCCATCACAAGGGCAATGGTGGTTAGGGAGGGGCAATTTTGTATACAGCCATCAGGTTGGTTTGAGTTTTTGTTGTGTTTTATAGCCATACCCCTTGCATATGCTCTGTAAAGTGCTGAGAAGGGGATATGCAATTGGCTGACTAGGGAGAATATTCCCCTCACTTCCACAAGGGTGATTCCCTCAAAAAAATCGACTCACCCCCCCCCCCCCAAAAAAAAAAAAGTAGAAGTGGTGCTTTCTTCAGTCTCCAGCAGGGACATCATAGGTTCATAGGTTCATAGATTAGTACTAAGCTAACTGCTCTTGCGAGCCATTTTAAGCTTAGCCAATGATCCCTTGTGAGACTCAAAATCAAACCCTGCACCTTGTGTTTGTAAGGCAAACACCTTAACCATTAGGCCACCCTCCCAACATATCAACACTGTGTGCCTCAAATATATGCAATCCTGCACATCCTCCAGAATATGTGAGCAGGAGGACCCCTTTATTCCTGTCTCTCCCTGTCTGAGTCCTCCAGTGTTGTGCCACTAACTGAACTCTGTCACCTAGATAACAGTAAGGGCCCCATCCTTCTGCCCCACAGAGCCAGAGTATTAGTTCTGACTTTTGAAGTGGTTCAACACTACTGCATCAAACTGCAGAGTAGAATAATTACCTCTGTATTACTTATTACAAATTTTCAATTCTCACTCTAACTGGATCTAATAAATTCTAATTGGAATGCCTTATACTGACAAAAAGATGCTGAATTCACATTGCATAATCTATCAAATATTCAGCTACCTTTGTAGGATAAGTTTATATTGCAAAAACATCATTAGGTATCAATATTGTTAAAGACATCTAAAGAATTCAAATATCTAATCAAATTCAGAAACAATTTCCACAGTAATAAAAAAAATCTCTATGAACTTAATATATGTCAGTTCAAACAGAAACATATGATATCTAGGTAGGGCCGTAGGGCACCTATATCAGAAATCGGAAGGATAACACATTTTTCACAACTTGGTAAGCCCTGGGGTATTTTTTTTTTTTACATTTTCAAATAAAACTTTTATTGATTTTCAATACAATAACTTCACAAAACAATTGCACAATAAAAATGACATTCAGTTACAAGATAACAGATGAATACAATATATATACAATATCTACAAAAGTGCTGCATGGGTGGGGATATACCCCTGAATTGCCAAAAATGATAAACACAAATGTATGCAGGTCAAAATTACAGCTGTACTCAAAGTATTATCATTTATGTAACATCTAAAGAAGCGAACATATTTAGGAAGATTAGTCGAAAACTGAGCCACTCAAGCCCTAGGGTATTTTGATACTACAAAAATTTTCAATCCGGAAGAAAGGTCAACAATCTAAATAACTTTTCATAGCTTACATTATTTTGTGAATTACTACTTACATTATTTTGTAACCTCACAGTTTCACATACTAAACTCAACACTGGAAGCAAGGCTTACTTTTTGCCCTATGGTCGGGCCCTGGAATATTCTGTTGTATTATATAAAATCAGAATAAAGTCCACTTAACTTTTTACAAAGCATTGTACTATCAAACATTAAGAAATCTTAAAGTACTTGATTTTGAATCATTTCTTGATTTTATCTCAGAGAAGCAGCCATCATAGGTGCTAAGTTACAATTAAAATGGATCCATTATGAAGGAATAAACACTAAAGACACTATACTCTCCCACTAGATAAGAAGTTTTATGTCTACTGTCTATGTTCTAATAAGTTAATGTACCAGTGTTAATTTGTATGTATTAAGTTTGAGAAGTTGTTTATTAAATTTTCTATTTTTGCCTGGTCCCATTCAAATAAAGGTTTACTAAAGAAGAACAGCATGAATTCATTTATCCTGCCATATTGCCCGTTTTCTTTGTCACTAGGTCAGACTGGATGCTTACCATTAGATCAGTTCATTTCACTTATCCATCCGTTTCCTTATTTGTGGTTACAACTGCTTTTCCTCCTAAAATTCACTGCTGTTTTTGTTTTTCATTCTCAGATGCTTTATTTTCCATTTTCCTGCAATTAATTTAATTTTCCATGTCCTATCCCATTCCTCCAATCGTCCCAAAGTTCTTGTCAAGTTTAACTTATCTACTTTATCTCTCCTGTGGCATCGTTCATTGACTTAAGCAAAAAAAATATTTCTCTCTTGCTTCCTTGCAGTGTTACTCATGAGAGAACTCCATTTACGTTTGTAACTTTCTACCTATTGCCTATTCATTATGTATTTGTTTATTGATTGATTCATTGATGGATTAGTTAATAAACTGCACCTAAGAAATCAGTATGACTGGGAATAGCCCCTTACAGCATAGACACAGGGAGAAAAGTTCCATCAATAAATAACAGACTGAACAGCAATAATAAAAACATACAAGGCAAGCAGTAAATGTTAAACAGTGCATATATCTACCACCATTATCTTAAATACAGTCATATAATCAAATAGCTGCTCCTCTTACTAGCAATTTCTCCTACAGAACTGATATGCAGGGTCTATATTATGTGATCGAACGTTTAGGTGATCAAACTCCTAAACATCGACCTGTAAATGTCGAACTCTGACAATTGCGAATGACCATTTACGCAATTTTTTTCCCTGAGAAAAAATTTGCTTGGTCATCATTAGTAATTTGCCCTTTTCCCCTATGTATAGCAATCTCGGAGTTGGTATATTTAATAGGGGAGTTGTGGGGGGGCACAGCCCCCCACTTGATTAGTGTTTAAAGGTTTGTTTCGTTTCCTACTGCCAAGCAAATTTTTTCCCAGGGAAAAATTTCACGTAAATGGCTGCTCGTGGTTTTAAGGGTTCAACATTTATGTGTTGACTTTTAGGTGTTTAATCACGTAATATAGACCTGATATGCATCAGGGCTGATATCTATAGAAGCAGATATTGTACATGCAGGGAAGGGGTGGCATTAGTAGGTCAGTATGCAGGATTAGAAGGTCAGTATGCAGCATTAGTAGGTCAGTATGCAGCATTAGCAGGTTAGTATGCAGTATTAGTAGGTCAGTATGCAGCATTAGCAGGTCAGTATGCAGCATTAGCACGTGAGGATGCAGCATTAGCAGGTGAGGTTACATCATTAATAATTCAGTAGCAGCATTAGTAGGTCAGTATGCAGCATTAGCAGGTCAGTATGCAGTATTAGTAGGTCAGTATGCAGCATTAGCAGGTCATGATGCAGCATTAATAGGTCAGTAGCAGCATTAGTAGGTCAGTATGCAACATTAGCAGGTCAGGATACAACATTAGCAGGTCAGTATGCAGCAATAGCAAGCCAGTATGCAGCATTATCAGGTCCAGTATGCAGCATTAGCAGGCCAAGATGCAGCATTAGTAGGTTAAGATGCAGCATTCACATCATAAAGTTCTCCACTTGACACCATGCCATAACAGATATAGTACAGCTTACGAACTGCCAAAAAGAGGGCTCATTTTTTTTTTAAATTGTATAAGAGAAGGGGATCCCTAAACTGTACAGATAACAGGATCCATAGTTGAAGAATTTCTGAAGTAAAGTACTGTCCCTATCATTCTGGAAAGTTCTATGAAATATCAGTTTAAACCTGTTGTTGATAATTAGCAGGCATCATTGAAGAGGATGTTTTAATTGGAATACTGGAATCTCTAGTATGTAGACTGCAAGGGCACCTCAGCAAAGTCAATTTTGTTTGATCAAGAGGACCACACTAAGAGTGAGAGTGTGTGGCAGTGGCAAGATCGAGACAGTGTTTCCGCAGCAACTGCTGCTATATTATCGTAGATTTTAAAGGGTCTAGCGACAGAGCAAAGAGTGAACATCCTTACGTCGACACATCTTAAGTGAAACCACTAAGATTCAAATTGCCAGAACAATGATTTTTTTCCCAGGGAAGAAATCGCTGGGCCATTGTCGGGAATTTGCCATTTCCTCCACTGTAGTGCAATCTTGGAGTTGGTATATTTAAGTAAGTGGGGATGTGGGGGGCAAAGCCGCCCAGTTTATTTTGTCTGCCATTTTTTTTTTTTTTGGCCCAGCGATTTTTTTTCCCTGGAAGTGGAACAGCACCCTCCTCAGCTTGAACAAGCAAATAAGGACTCTTGTAAACTTCTCTAAAGCAAGCTATGAAACTAAATTAGCATCTCTAGCTAAAGATAATCATAAGGTATTCTTTAGCTACATCTGTAACCTTAAAGGGAAGGCCCACATTTGCACTGAACTAGTAGTGGATAGTACCACACATATGGAACTGAGGAAATAGCTAACCTGCAAGTGGACAGGTTCAGCAAAAAAGTACAGTTTTGTACCTACCATAAATGTAGATGTTCGAAGATCCACATTGCTGCAGTCCTGACACTTGGGTAGTCCGCTGTCCACGGTCGGCCCGAATATCAAAGTATAAGGCTGACGTCGGTCAGGGCGCATTTAACTGACGTCAGGACGTCAGGGTACAAATGCGCATGACCGACGTCATATCCTCAGTCTTTTCTTGCCCCAGATGTCAGAAGACCTTAAAAATAGAGGTCAAAACCAAAAGACAGCAAACAAATAACCAACCACCCTTGCACTAACTATATGAACAATATATATATATATACAATATACACAATATGTACAACCCAACCCACACAACCACCTCCAACTACAGAGGGGAAGGAGGGAGGGTAAATTGGACTGCAGCAATGTGGATCTTCGAACATCTACATTTATGGTAGGTACAAAACTGTACTATGTTCTTCATCCCACATTGCTGCAGTCCTGACACTTGGGTAGAATCCCAAAGCAGAGGTAAGGGAGGATGGCTAACTATAAGGAAGCAGGAGCTGCCAAAATGCCCTGCAAAACCGCAGTGGCAAAACCAGCCCTGGATTTAGAGTAAAGTGGCAGGTGATAATGCCTAGAGAAAGTATGCACAGAACTCCAAGTAGCTGCCTCCAAAATATCCTTGGTTGCCACTCCCCTCAAAAAAGCTGTTGAAGTGGCAGTAGCCCTAGTGGAATGAGGCCTAATCCCAGCTGGAACCTCCTTGCCATGATGGGAATAACAGAAAGCAATGCAAAACCCAATCCACTTAGAAATAGTTTGTTTTGACACAGGCTTGCCCTGAGAACTCAAAGCAAAAGAAATAAACAACTGCTGAGACTGCCTGAACCCTTTAGTTCTGTCCAAATAATAACGCAACTGCCTGTGTACATCCAAAGTGAGCAAAATCTTTTCCCCCTTATTTTGGGGATTTGCATAAACAGTAGGCAAATGAATAGTTTGGTTTAAAGCCACACTAGAAACCACCTTAGGCATAAAGGAAGGATTAGTACGTAATGATACCCTATCCTTATGGAAAATCAAGAAAGGCTCAACTGCCATAAGGGCCTGTAATTCAGAAACCCTTCTTGCAGAGGTAATGGCCAACAAAAAAGCAGTCTTCCATGATAAATATTTCAACTCAGCAGTAGCTGCAGGCTCAAAAGGTTGTAGAGTGAGTTTCTCCAACACAAAATTGAGATCCCAAGCAGGAGTAGGAGCTCTTCGTGGGGGTCTTATATTCTTTGCCCCTCTAAGAAATTGCTTGAACAAAGGATGAGAAAACAATGGTGGATTGCAATCATAGTGAGCTGAAATCGCTGCAGCATGAACTTTAACAGAAGAGAAAGACAAACCTTTGTCTAGTAACTCAGTAAGATATTGAAGAGCCACACACACATTAGGCTCAGAAACATCAAAATCTTTTGCTGCACTCCAAAATAAAAATCTCTTCCATTTATCAGCGTACACTTTCCTTGTACTAGGCCTTCTAGCTTCCAAAATAACATTCAAAACTTGCTGAGGAAGTGGAGGCCCATTATGGTTCAAAACAGAATATGCCAGGCTGTTAGGTGCAGAGAGTGAAGCTTGACATTGAGCAAATGGCTGTCCTCCTGTGACAACAGGTGTGGAATCGAAGGCAAAGGCCATGGAGGCTTCCGTACTAGACTTCTCAGTAATGGGTACCAGTGCTGTCGAGGCCAATCTGGAGCTATTAAAATCATCCTTGGCTTGTCCTGTCTGACCTTCAGAAGTACCTTTGGGAAAAGAGGCAGAGGTGGAAAGGCATACACATGAAGATTGCTCCAATTGAAAGAAAGAGCATCCACTCTCCAAGCTGTGGGATGAAACCTTTTCGTGCAAAACTTTGGCAGCTGATGGTTTAGTGGAGAAGTGAACAGATCTATGTCTGGAGTTCCCCATGACACTGTCAATTTCTGAAATACATGAGGACCCAATTTCCACTCGTGGGGATCCATAATTCGTCTGCTCAACACATCTGCTAAGGAGTTCTGTGCTCCTGGCAGAAACCTTGCCTGAAGATTGAGCTGTAAACTGAGAGCAGTCTCCCACAAAATCATTGCTTGCCTGCATAGAGGATAAGAATGCGTTCCCCCTTGCTTGTTGATGTACCACATGACAGTTGTGTTGTCTGTTAGAATCAACACCTGTCCTGGAAGAAGGAATTCCTTGAAAGCTATTAATGCAAACTGGACCGCTAACATCTCCTTCATGTTGATATGTAGATGTTGTAGTCTGACAGGCCACTTGTTTTGTATCCACTTTCCATTTAGATGAGCTCCCTAAGCTTTGTCTGAGGCATCTGTCGTTAAAATCTGACTTGCCTCTGGCCGGGTCACAGAGAGTCCCTTGTTTAGGTGACATTCCTGAGCCCACCACAAAAATTCCTTCTGAATGCAAGGTATTATTTGAATGACAGTGTCCAGATCCTGGCAGTGCTGTGTCCATACATTTTGAGATACCATTGTAGCTTCTTCATATGCAGTTTGGCATTGGGAAGCACCAGAATACAAGATGCCATGAACCCTAAGGCTTGAAGGACTGTCCTTGCAGTCAGCCCGGACTGATGAGATAGTTGATGGAAGTAAAGGGATAGACTCTTTTGTTTGTCCGGGGTTAAAAAGGCCATCTGGGTTGCTGTATTCAGTCTCACACCCAGAAAGCACATGTCTTGAGAGGGTACTAGACTGGACTTTATTTCGCTCACAGAATACCCTAGGCATCTTAGCACTGCTATCACATATTCTAAATGATGAAGAAGCTCTTCCCTTCCTTGAGCCAGAATTAGGCAGTCGTCCAAATAAGGATAGATCTGTATTCCTTTTAGTCTGAAGAAAGCTATCACTGGAGCCAGAACTTTCGTGAACACTCTGGGCGCAGTAGATAAGCCAAAGGGCAATGCAGAGAACTGATAGTGAGAAGTCCCAGCTCGAAAACGCAGATACTTCCTGCAACTGAGTCTGATAGGAACATGAAGGTAAGCCTCCTTGAGATCCAAAGTTACCATCCAATGATCTTTGCCCAGCAGAGGTAAAAGCTGCTGCAACGTCAACATTTTGAACTTGGGAATGTCCAGATAAGTGTTGAGGATAGATAAATCCAAAATTGGTCTCCACGTGTTCCCCTTCTTTGGTACCAGGAACAGGCGAGAATAAAATCCTAGGCCCACTTCTGGCAGAGGGACCGGCTGTATGGCCCCTAGTTGGAGCAACAGAGAAACCTGTTTGTGAGCCTCTATTCTTTGTTGAGGAGGAACGTCTGGCATGCCTTTGAAAGGAGGCAAGGTATGGAAATAAAACCTGTAGCCGTGGTGTATGATATCCAATACCCATCTGTCCTGGGTAATTAAACTCCAATTTTCTTTGAAAAGTGCCAACCTTCCTCCCAAAGGTGCTGCCAGACGAGCAGGCTCTGGCAGCTGAAAAGGTAGGTCATAGGGTCTGCTTACGAAAGGACTGACCCCTGCCCTCACCCGAAGCCTGTGCAGGAGAACTCCCTGTTCTAGGCCTGAAAGAGCCCTGAGCTCTGCCCTTACCACGTCTAGATCTACCCCTAGACTGGGAATCATAAGAAGGATACGTCCACCCCTTAGTAGGCCAACTTCTACTAAACTTTGGAGGCTGGACCTGCAAAAAATCTTTAACAGTCTGCATAGACTTAGCCTTGTCTTCCATTTTCTTCAAGACTGACTCAACAGGAGGACCAAACAACACGTCAGATTGTAAAGGAGCATCTAAAATCCTTGTTTTAACATGTTCAGACAAATTCTGATCCCTCAGCCAGGCGTGCCTGCGAAGAACAGTACCAGTGGCAGCCACCCTAGACGAGGCCTGTACAGCATCAAAACCACATTGCAAAGAATGCTTACCCACCTGTTCAGAAACATGTACTAAATCTTGCAACTCTTTACAATCAATACCTACTGCCAGAGCATCAACCTTTGACTTCAATTGTGAAAGGAGATAGTTTTGGTATTTCAACATATGAAACTGGCAATTCAGAGCCCTCATAGCAAGAGTGGAGGAAGTATAAACTTTCTTTCCCCATCTATCCAAGGCCCTAGCCTCCTTGTCTGTAGGAACCGGATTCTTAACAACAGAAGCCTTAACACCCTTAGGCCCCTGGCTAACAGTTTCCGGGTCTGCCCTAGGACTCTTAAAAAGATACTTATGAACTTCAGGCACCCTGTAATACCTATCCGGCTTAACAGGAGCAGGAGGCAAAGAATCAGGATTAAGAGAAGCCTCTGTAAAAACATCTTCCACTACATCCAAAACAGGAGGTATAGCCAAAGGCCTATGCTGGGGTAAAAACAGAAATTCCCTAAGCCGTTTCCTGGAATCAGAGAAGTCCTGACCCTCCCACTTAAAATGCTCCCTCATGGAATGAAGAGTTTCTGAAAAGAAAAATCCTCAGGAGGAGTAGCAGAAGGAGTAGAATCATCCACATCAGAATCAGAATAAGGAGAGTACTCCTGCAAGTCTTCAGTCAAGACTCTGAAACATCTGAAGCTTGCTCAAAACCCCTCAGCTCAGGCTCTACCCTAGGTCTCTTAGCAGGAGGGGGCATAGAACCCCTAATCAAAGTAATCAAATCTTCTGCCATTTTAAGCATATGCTTCTTGGGCATAGTACCTGAAGAGCTAGGGGTAACACCAACTGAAGCTAAACCTGGCCTGCCCCTGGGAGAAGCCTTAGAAACAGAAGGAGAGGGCCTAGCCACCTTAGGAAGGGAGGGGAGTATAGTAACCTGAGAAGCCCCCTCAGCCTGACTTGCCTCCTGAGAGGCCACATCCTGCAATAATAAGGTCTCACTCTGGGAACACAAAGAAACCTCTGGTGGAGCCACCGGCTCCACCGACACCTCTAAAGAACCGGCGTCCGGTACAGACGGTTCTTCTAGCCTAGGCTTAACTGCCTTGTCCTTGCGCTTCTTCGAGGAAGCGGGCGTCGGAGCATCCGACGGCATTTTATAATTACACCGCTTCCCAAAGACTAACCTTGCACAATCCAACCTTCTCTTTATAGTGCGTTTATTAAATCTAGCACAAGAGCGGCAGCCAACAACGTCGTGCTCAGGCCCTAAGCAAGGAATACACAAAGTATGATAATCTCTATGCGGTATCTGTTTCCCACAAGAAACGCAATTATTAACTTTTTCTGACATCCGGTAAATGACTGAGGCAAGAAAAAAACAAAATATTCCCCAACGGGGTACTTAGCCAACTTTGAACTCGGTCTGAAACTTCTAATCGAAAAATCTCAGAACGCCAACCGGCACTTGCAATGCTGCTTCTGCATCGGACCATGCGGCAAAAAAGACTGAGGATATGACATCGGTCATGCGCATTTGTACCCTGACGTCCTGACGTCAGTTAAATGCGCCCTGACCGACGTCAGCCTTATACTTTGATATTCGGGCGACCGTGGACAGCGGACTACCCAAGTGTCAGGACTGCAGCAATGTGGGATGAAGAACATCTTCACCCACCAGTCCTCACCATATATACACCCCAATGCATTCCTACCACCTGTTCTCCACTTAGTAACTCCAAAGAGCAGGTCATAACTGCTCTCTATAAGGCCAAAAACACAGCCCCTATAGGACCCGATAGCATCCTAGGATGCATTCTAAATGGTTTAAAACAGGAGTTAGCAATACCATTGGGTACTCTATTCAATCACAGCTTAAGAACTGGTTTTGCCCCAGCTGAATGAAGAACAGCAACTGTCATCCCCCTGTATAACCCTGGGAACTACAGACTCATAAGCCTGTCCAGTCTCATCTGCAAGGCCATGGAGAGAATCATCATGGACCTTATCAACAAAGAAACAGGAAACCTTCAAACACTTGACCCAACCCAGTTTGGGTTTGTCAAATGCAGATCATGCCTGTTAAACTTGGTGGGCTTCTTTGAAAATGTTACCAAAGCCCTGGATGAAGGCAAATCTGTGCATATGGTTTATCTAGACTTAAGTCAAAGCCTTTCACACAATCCCCCACTCAGGCATCATCAAAAAACTCTCCCAGTTGGGGATCAACCTATACATTGTCAGGTGGGTTGCAAACTGGCTGACCAGCAGAACACATACAGTTAAAGTTGGGGACTCCACCTCCACCACCAGAACCATTACCGGTAGTATTCCACAGAGTTTGCTGCTGGGCCCTCTATTGTTTGAAATCTACTTCTCAGAAGTCCAGACAGAAACATGAGGTCTGTGGCTGACAAAGTTTGCTGATGACTGCAAACTAGGTGCAATCATTGAATCCCGAGATGATGTCAACATACTTCAAGAGGGGCTTACTCAAACTAATGATTGCTGTCAAACTCTTAACTCTGGACTTAAACTCAATGCAAAAAGAATGTATCATCATCCCCTTCAGCAAGAGTGATGTCCCTGCAGATTACCACATAAATAACAGCCCCCTAAGCTCCAGCTCTGTGGTGAGAGACTTGAACATAGGTTGACAGAGACTTCACCTTTGGCCACCATGTGTCTATAGTGGTAAGAAAGGACTTCTATTTTGCACATCTCATAAGTAAAGGCATAGCTCCAGAATGAAAGAGGTTATAACCCCCTGTATTCATCCCTCATCAGGACTAAAATAGAGTACAATGCTCTCTTTGGTGTGTACCCTACTAGACACCTGCAAAAACTGGAGAGACCTCAGAGGTTTCTTACAAAGAAAATTCAAAGTCTTAAGCTCATGTCATAAACGGACAGACTGAAAACACTGTCACTGTACTCTGTATCTTATAGACTACTTAGAGGTGGCTTGTGCCTTGCATATAAAGCAGTCTGTGATCCTGCCTTAATGGAAATGCTGCACATCTGCAAGTCAAATGTTACAAGACTCACTCACTCGAGTGACCTTAACCTGGCCTCTTACATCAATAGGTCTTGTTGAGTGACAGATGTGTCTTTAGAGGTTGCCATTCCTCTGTAACAAACCATATATAAATGGCATACATTCAATATAAAAGGATGCTCTCATCTCAACTCTCTACAACATTTATTTATTTAAGTTTAACAGGGTAAGTGAGTTGGTCTATGGTGTTTTTTCAGTCACAAGTGAGCCAAAAGCAAATACAAACACATACAGTTTAGACAAGATGATATAAAATATGCACGTCAGTAATTAAATACTGAGCAACCTGATTGAATTTAACAAATGTTGAAACAGAAAGTTTTATACACAGCAAATTTGCAGTCAGCAACAGTGCACACTGCAGAGAAATCCAGTAGCACAATATTAGACACAATATCTATATAATGTGGGATCTGACTGTTATGACAATGCACGCTTGCATTTGAGGGGATAACAGGACAATAGAACAGATATGAAGCAGTAGCATGACAGGTAACAAATGACTTGTACAAAGTCTACTTATGTTACTTTTGCTATGCTTTCTAAAGGGACAAGTGTGCCTCTTAAACCACCCATTATTACTTGGTCTCATGATCATGAGTTAAGATTCACCTGGAGAATGGCCAACTTGTATCTGCAAGGACCGAAAGAGAGCTTTTAATACTTACAGGGAACACTCTACTTGAAGAAGATGGATAGGCCATCTATCATGGATGAAATGGTGATAAGGGATAAAAATATCACCCACAGCTGTTGCTCTGAAACATTAGTAGGTATAAAGAGTTCTTGAATAGGGTGCACAATGGCAAAGCCTGTTTTTGCTGGAGATGGTGCAGAATGCAGCCTGGGATACTGTTAAGTCGCATGGAACCTGTGTTCTTTGCCTTGGATACAGCCTTTAACACTTGATCTATGGAGGGCATGGGGAGGAAAGAGGGTTGAAGTTTGCACTGAACCTATCTGCTAGCAGGTTGGCTAAGTCAACAGGATAAGTGTAAGTGCAACTTTTAAATACTAATTTGGAACAAACCTGGGCTTTGTCATGGAGTTTCCAGATGTAACTGAAGAAGGCTTTGTGGTTTCGCTTTGTTGTAGAGGCTAGTTTCAAAGTTACGAGTCCAGCGATCCCAGTGCCTGTTATAGATGCATTATTCTGAATGTCTTGCTAAGGACATTCTGCAAACAGTAGTCAAATTTAGTCATGGGTACCACTACATACTAGGAAAAATGCATCATGCTACATTTACAGAAGCAGTACCATGGCACAAAATTAATGCTAAAGCTCTTGACTGAGAACTATTATTGTTGCTTTCTAGCATGGCTATTCCTAAAGAAATATTTGCTGACCAAGGTACTTTCTTTGTGAATGGGAATTGTTTCATTTATACCAATGCTTTAAAATCAGTCATTTGAAAACTTTAGTCTACCAGTCACAGACTGCTAGATTAGTAAAACGGTTCAATAAAATACTGAAACTGATGCTTAGTAAAAGATTTGACAAAGGTGGTAAAAACTGGGAATCAACTATTATCCTCTTTACTGGTTGCAATATTAGAGGCAGTGGTAATGCAATATTCCTCCATTTGAACTTTTGTATAGGAGATATCCTATTGGACTGCTTGCCATTGCTAAGTATACCTTGGAAGAAGAGAAGACACCACCAAAAAGTTTAATAAAACAGTATGTTAGTTTGAAGGATAGACTAAACTAGTTATGTCCATATTCAAGAAGCACATGTAGAAAGCACAGTACATTTGACAACATATTTATGATAAGAATCCCAAATCAGAAAGTGCAACCAGAGGCATAGCTAGCGGTTCTGGTTCCTGCTGCAACTCACTAATTGCTACAAATGCAACAAGTGGTGTGTCACTTTGATTCTACATATGAGGCACTTCAGCCCTGCCTATAAATATGATACCTACATTTGAATGCAAGTATTGTACTACCACTGATTAGTGTCTACTGATCAGGCCCAGCTGGACTTTCTGCCACTTTCCCCCTACCCTAGCTACACTATTGAGTTTAACCCTGGAGATCAGTTAGTGGTATTAGCACCTTTTTGGTTAAGTGGCATGGACCCTTTGAAGTGACTGAAAAATGAATGCAGTGAAATATAAGGTAAAATGACCAGGAAAGACAAAGACAGAGCAATTCTATCATATTAATGCATTGCAGTCATGTCAAGAAGTAGATGTTTCTATGGTTAGCCTGCAAGCTGAAGTTTGCACAGGAGAAATCAGATACTCTCTACCTGAAATACAATTACAGGAATCATTATCAAGAGTACAAAAGCAGAATGTAAGTGAAATTATGTTAAGAAATAAAGTGGTGTTCTCAGAAAAGCCCAGGAGAATTAACCTGGTAGAACATAACGTGGAGACAACTCCTAGACTGAGGGCTGGACTAAGACCTTAAAGAGTACCAGTAACAGACGCAGTTGTTAAGAAGTATAAAGAAATGTTCAAATTAGAAGTGATAGAAGAGTCATAGACTGAATGGAGCTAGTTCCTAAACCTAATGAATGTATTAACTTATCTAATAAGCTTAGTAAGCTTAGTAAGCAACCAGCTCAGCAGCTGATTTAGCCAGCCGGTAATTTCCTCTGAGTATGTGGGTGGACTTGTACCAAGCCTGGGAAAAAGTGGTGAAAAAGTCTTTACACAGAAGAGAGTCACAGGCTCTTGCTCGGGGTCATTGAACTCACATCTTTAAATTATACCTGCTTATTATTCAGAACCATTAAATGGTCATACAACAATAAGAATTAACTAGATTACAATTATCTTCAGAGAGTGGTAGCAATACAATCATCTAGCTGTTACTTAGTACTTTTTTATGCCATGTGTCTGTTTAAACCTATTTGTTTTAATTTCCTATGTCCTTTAAGTAAAGAATTTCATGATTCTGTCTCGGAAGGTTCTGAATGGCTGCTGGTTCTTGGTGCATGCAAGGGTATTTGCACAAATATGGTGCATTATAATAGTTCACATCCACCTTTTGTATGCAGAGACTGTCTAGCTATATCTAAAAATGATTAATAGCAAAGATGACAGATTGTAACAGTGAGCAGTAATTGCAGCTTTGTTCTGCCAGACTGATCTGATCTGACTAATCACATTGCCAAAGTGGTTAGAAAATCCTTCTATGTGGCCCACCTAATCACAAAAGGGTTTGCATCCAGATCGAAAGAGGTCATTGGGACCCTCTACGCATCACTCATCAGACCCATCATAGAGTACAATGCCCCATTTGGGATGTACCTTACAAGACACCTGCAACAACTGGAAAGACCACAGAAGTACCTCAACAAGGGGATCACTGGCCTCAAGCAGATGCCCTATGCAGCTCGACTGAAAAAACTCCAGCTGTACTCGGTTGCATACCACTTACTCAAAGGTGATCTCTGCCTGACATACAAGACCATGTCCAACCCAGAACTGATGGACATGCTCCACCTAAAGAAAACCATATCCCCTTGAGCCACATGCTCCAGGGATCTAAACCTCACCACAACAATAAACAGGACGTGCTGGAGAGATAGATTCCTGTCCCAGAGACTTCCCATGCTCTGGAACAAGATTCCAATCTGCATTAGGCAGAGCTCCTCGCTAACCCTCTTCAAGAAAAACCTTGACGAGTGGATGGGAAACAGAAAGTTTACCCCAGAGATCACTTCAATGGCTCTGCTGAACAGAGGCACAGGGAGCTAATCTAAGGGGGTGGCGAAAGCCAACACATTCCAGCTAGGCTTATAAATGCCTTCGGGCAGATAGCCTAGTACCTACCTATGAACCTATGATGTGCTAGCAGCAGCATATACTGCAAAAGCAAGAAGGGATAGTCAGAATAAAAGGGGAAATATTTTTAGTCTATCCTGTAAAAAATCATGTGTGTGTAAAAGCAAAATATTTTTAGTGAAGATACAATTACTGCTGGTTAGATAATGTTGAAAGGCAGTTGGCTGAGAATAAGATGAGTGCATTCCTCTGAGGCCATTGTTCATTACTTTACATATCAGCTGTTCAGTGTGAACCATGTTGGGTGTAGCACTCTTGGGCTACAGCCTAATGTAGAGGTATTTACTGGCCATATGCGCCTAAGACGGAATGTCTCATGTATGCAGTATGTCAGCAGTCACTTTGTAGGGTGTTTTAAAAAAGCCACTAACTCGCTGGAATACACACGGCAAAACAACACTTTAATAAAAAATAGTAAAAATATATAAAACATGTGAGCGCTTTCACAGAGTCCTCTCTGCTTCCTCAGACTTTGTAGGGTGTTCTCTGACACGATTTTGCAGCAATGTTTTTTATAACTATTGATACTGGCTGTACTTACTATTATATATAATTAGCTATATGTTATTACAACCAGCATATAATGTATGTTGTCAGTGTTTTAAGGTGAACTCTGTAATCCTGCTGTCTCCTCAGGGTTTGGCTGAAGAGGGTTTTAGCTGAGTCAGGCTACCATTCTGGTTATCAAAGTAAAATTAAATAAATGCAGTGCAGAAATACTATGATGAGGTCAAATGGTAAGGAGAGAATTTTAGAAAAGATAAACTGCCATTGAATTACATGAGATCAGGGACATATAAGAAAGACAAACATGAATTAAACAGCTGGGATAGTAAACATTGTCAGTTGCGTTCATACTGAAAAATATTAACTATGAAACTTGTTTATGATCTTAAATAAAATAGAAAATCCTAGACTGTTTTAAGAGGTAGGAGTGAATGGAACTTGTAATGTAAACTGGGGGATCATCTTGCAGGATATAACTTTGCGACTCTCCCTTTTCTTATGAGGTAATGTCCCTATTGCTTTCTCCTGGGTAGTGTTGAGCAGATAGCTAACAGAATTACCCACCCAAGGTGTCAAAAAGCTGTAAAAGCATTACTGGTCTGTGTAGCACATCACTTTGTGCTTTGCTCCCCTTGATTCAGCTGGCAAAATTCTGAACATTTTGCCAACAAATTAGTTCCAGTTTGTTATGTTATAGTCCATTAGCTCAGCAAAAAGGTAATCACAGTTTATACTGAGCACAATTCAGCTATTCAAAAACTGAAAGGATTACTTCTTAATTTGGAAGTGTGTGCAGAGTGTATTTTCTGTGAAAACTTAAGAGATAAGTGCCAATTAAAATTAAGGACTTGCAATGAAACACACAAGAGATTTTAAAATAATCAGACTGATCTAAATAATATTTAATATGAAATAGAAGTTACAGATAAGAAACAAGTTCTAAATCTATTTATCTATCTATCTTGCTAGCTATGTATATCTGTAGGTATCCATGCATTTCTTTATCAAATTATATTCTGTAACTCTCTTTCTCTCTCTCTGTATATATATATATATATATATATATATATATATATATATATATATATATATATATATATAGTGTGTGTATGGGTCTACTTCATATGATCGACAACATTTTTAGAGATACCAAAACACCTAAAGCTCAAAATATCGACAACTCATTTGGTCAAAACTCATAACATTGACACATGGCATTCAAAGCATAATGCCCTTTTCCCACTGTAGCGTGACCCTGGAGTTAGAATAAATAGATAGGGGGGTGTGGGGGGCACAGCCCCCCACATACATAGTAAATTTCACAGACACATGTAGATAGTTATAACAAAGATGACAATATTTATAAAAATAATATGGGGGGCTGTGCTATCATTTGTGCGAATGACATTCTGTCGGCACGTATGCTGCCGAAAATCAGAATGTCATGCATAAAATGAAAAGTGAATGGGATAGTCAAAGACACTTATGCAAATGCAGTAGTGCATTCACATAAGTGTGTTCAACTATATGTACAGAGATTGCGGTACAGTGGGGAGTGGAAATTCATCCATACCCCCCAATGTAGTGTGATGTCAGAGTTGGAATATATTAATAGCAGGGGATGTGGGGGGTGCAGGGGGGCTTGCCCCCCTGCAAAAACGAGATTTATAGTATAGAAGTTTGATTTACATCAGCTCCTATATAGCACGTGATGTTTTCGGAGACAATGTCAACTCAAATGTGTTTATCATTTGGCTCGACATTGTGTAGGAGTGGAGAGTTGGGTTTCGGTGTTTATTTATTTCTAAAGACATGCGTCTGGAGCATTTCTCCCCGGGCCTCCGCTGAAAACAGGATCTGTGGAACCTAGTCGGACTTTCCTGGTCAACAAATGTTCAATAAAAAAAATTAAAAAAAATAAATTTTTGTTATTGCGAACGGCAAATGGTTTGCCTTTTGCAATAATAATAGTAAACCATATATATACAGATACATATATATATATATATATATATATATATATATATATATATATATATAGATAGATATATGTATGTATATATATATATACACACATATATATAGATATATGTGTATATATATATATATATATATATATATATATATATATATATATATATATATATATATATACATATACATACATACATATGCATACATATGCACACACACACAGACACACACACACATGCATATATATATATATATATATATATATATATATATATATATATATATATATATATAGTTATAGATAATATGCATCTATTTATACTAAATAGATCCCAGTTCTTTGTGACTCAAGTATTATCAGTTTATTAGCTCTGCCTTTTTGTCCTACTTCTGCTACAGCCTTTTTATCTGTTAAAGAACTATTCTCTATCTGTGCAGCATGAATTATTTTAAGCTCTTTAAATACACTGCAACTT
This sequence comes from Protopterus annectens, assembly GCF_019279795.1. Taxonomy (NCBI): domain Eukaryota; kingdom Metazoa; phylum Chordata; order Ceratodontiformes; family Protopteridae; genus Protopterus; species Protopterus annectens. Next base: position 1,396,847,423 of record NC_056728.1, read on the forward strand.
TCAATATTTAATGGTAGATGAGCTTACAGGATCGGAAAATGAAATAATAATTTGTGCTTTTTCCATTTATACTCACAGTCTAGACCATCTTTACCAAAAGGCTTAAATTTATGCCCTGACTAAGATAAACGTAAGTAGCACTCTTGTACAGTTTGCTACCTAAATTCCGTAGTACTGGGCAATCAGTCTACAGACCACTATATGCCTAGCCAATAAACCCAATTCAAAAGTCCCCTTCACCTTTGAGGAGGGTAACCCAAGATAGACAGGGGAGAATTTAGGATGCCCAAAAAAAATGACCTAGGTTTACTTAAAAGTGTAAGGATGCCACCCTGCTTATGGGGAGTATGTTGTAGCATGACTCCATCATGCTGTAGTGTCTTATTTATATCTGGATTAATGTTAGGTCCTTTATAAGCATTTTTGAGAAATCATTTATCATTTATCCTGCAAAAGAACAAGAGATGAAGAAAGTTTGGGTCGTTCGCATCTCAGAAACATAGATCACGATTGGAGAGTCTAAAAGAGACCAAAGAGAGGAAAATAACTACCATTTTGTGTGAATAACTGAGGTTCTTGAGACCACTGATCCATTTAATTGTGAATCTCTGAGTTTTATCAAGTTTATTTTGATAAATATCATACCAAAAGGGGACATTATATTCAATAACAGATTTAATAAGAGAGCCAAGTTAAGGAGAATTACGATTTCTTTGGAGCTAGTGGGGATGTCTTTGGCCATAAAAATGAACCAGACAGAAGGATTTCTGAATGACTGTAGGACATGATGGTTAAAAGAAAAGGAACAATCAACAAAAGTGCCTAGGTCCCTGTATGACATTGTCTGATTGGAAAGATTTGGCGTCAGACTGGCATGATTATTGACATATATTGCATTTAGCCACTACATTTAACTTGAACATAACATACATGTGTTTAATCATTTGTTTTTCTGGTCAATATTTAACTTTGCTACTATAAGCTATCTGAACTGCGTCTGCATCCTTTTTTCTACAAATTTCAAATACAATTACTTTGTCAATATCAAAAGCATTATTGTCTTAACAATACCCTGGGTGCATCTTAAATAGCATGAAGCACAATTTAGCCACACCCCTAACAACATTGTTCAGTCTCGGTCCCCATATAGGTCTGTACCAAATGAATGGAGAACAACTAAAGTCATTCCCCTACATAACAGAGGACCTTTCACAGCCCCAGGCAATTACAGCCCCATAAATCTGGCCAGCCTCATATGCAAAGCCATGAAAAGACTTATCATGGAATTAATCAATCAGGACATTGGGAACCTCGAAACGCTGGACCTGTCTCAGTTTGGATATGTCAAGAGCAAGTCATGCTTTCTCATCCTGATAGACATTTTTTAAAAGGTCACCAAGCAATGGATGAAGGCAAAGCAGTACACACCATATATGTTGACCTGGCCAAGCTTTTGACACAATTCCCCTCTCAGGCATAGTAGAAAAGCTAAATAAACTCGGAATAAAAACCTATGCCACCCACTGGATTGCCAACGAGCTCACAATAGGATGCAGTTAATTAAAATAGGAAAAGTTACCTCTACAAAGAGATCAGTCACCAGTGGAGTCCCCCAAGGTTTTGTGCTGCAAGGTTTCCTACTTGACATTGACTTTTCTGACGTAAAGGCCTATACCAAAGGGCTCTGGCTGACTATGTTTGCAGGCGACTTTAGCTAGGAGCAGTTATTGAATCCTCAGATGACATTGCCATCCTGCAGGAAGGTAAGTCTCAGAAATATAACTGGTGCCAACATCATGGACTGAAACTAAATGACAAAAAAATGCATTATTGTATTCGTTGGGAAGGCATCTACCCCTGAAACTACCACATTGACAATACAACTTAGTGGACAGTGACCTAACATCTGACCAGCATTTGTCCATTGCTGTAAGTCTGTCCTATATTGCACAGCTTATAAACAAAGGGATTTTGTCTTGATCTCATGATGTCATTATCCCCTTTTATGGAACCCTCATTAGGCAAATCATTGAATACAATGACCCCTTTGGCATGTATCTGTCCAGACTCATGCAACAAATGGACCAGCCCCAGAGGTATGTTATGAAAAGGATACAAGACCGAAACAATATGTCCTACATGGGCCAACTCAAAGCCCTGTCACTAAACTCAGCATCCAACAGACTGTTAGGAGGTGACCTGTGTCTCACACTGCTAAGAGGTGACCTGTGTCTAACATAGAAGGCATGTTCTTACTCATTATTGATGGATTTACTTCAAATCAGCAAGTCAAATGGCATCATAAATACTCTGTCTAGGGATATAAACCTCTTCTACAACATCAACAGAACAGTTTGGAGGGACAGGTATATCTTACGCAGGATACTGCTGCTGTGGAACAGACTCCCCATCCACATAAAACAAAGTTCATCTCTGACCATATTCAAGCACTATTTAAAAATATGCATGGGAAACAGAACATTTACCCCAGGATTGTCCCCTGTACCACTAACTGAAAGAGACATCTCCTAAATGCTTTATCCCATGCATGGTGCTCTCAAATTACCTATGATATGATCCCACTTATTCTTATTAGGGGTACTATATAATCATCTACCAATGGATGGTTAAATCTAATCTATAACCAAATGGTATAGGTTATTTTGAGTACAAAAAGGGAAAACTGTCTAGCTTAATACAACCCACAAGGGCAGCTAGCCTAGTACTTACCTATGAACCTAAATGTTGAATCCACACCTTCCAGTTTCTGAGTGGTTTTCATGAAGCTTTACTACTGTTGGTGGTTGTAGTGAAGTAATGTCAAGCCAAAAGTGAAACATAACACTGAAAAAATGTTAGTTGTTCACTGGAAATCTTTGATTAGAGGCTGTGGCATCTGGTGTAGAGGTGTAGCTTATATTTGAGGGCAGCTTTTACATTTTTACTTATATTTGGAGACCAAAGAAAATCAATGAAATGTTGTTACATTGCTGGTAGGCATACTCTACATATTGGTTTTCTTTTTTCCCAAAGCATTCCATTTCTGCTAGTTTACAGCTTATTTTCTACTTTTTTTATTAATTTAAGGAAAACTTCAAGTAGATGCTATGCCATGCAAGGGCAGTTTTATATAAATTACTGTTTTTTACTCTGGCTACTATTCAAGGGTGGCTTTTAATTGACTATATATGGTAAAATAAATGTGACAGCAAGATTTGAGATTATACTAAATAAAACTCTTCTCCCCCCCAAGAAAATGCAAAGAAAACTCTACTTGACTTTTCTTTGTGCTATTTTGTGCTAGACTACCTTTTCTGTATCATTTTTCCTGACCTCTGAACCTGTTGACCATCTTGCTGCTGCCAGCACCGCTAGTTGTGCCATACCACCGTATCACCAGGGTGACTACTGTTAATGACAAGGCTGTCAATAAGGGGAGCTAAAAATCTGTGTCACTAACCTTTCCCCAGTAATTGATCAGAAGGTCTGCTATGCTTTTACATTGGATCTGCATGCTGTCACCCACGTCTCCTGGCTGGTACTCGTGGCGTCATCCCTCTTTGTCAGGGAGCCAGGCTGAGTTGGATTATTTTTCTCTGTGGATGTGACAACTCTGAATCTTCTCTGTCTGTAGGTTATGAGAAGCCTACAGGCTGCATAAATGTTGAGCAGAATGAAAATGTTGCCTCTGGTGTCAAAAAGAAGTATAACAAAAGGCCTTTTTTATTCTGACACCATCTTGCATCTGTGTTCAGAAAATACATGATGCCAGGTAAATGCGAGTAAAGTGGCTCACAGACATTTATCTTGAAATGATGACACTTCACTGGATTCTAAACCAGTTATTCTACTAACTTTGTAAGTTTATAAGAGCAATATAAGAGCAATATTTAAAATCTGTCCCTGATTTTGTTTTTCTGTCCCACCATTATTTTTGGCTTTGTCCAAATTTCTTGTCCTTAAAGGCTGAGAGGTATGCTTTTTATTGTGTATTACTATATGGGACAATACCATGGAAAGGAATAATTAGTCAAGTTGTTAACCAAGATTAGTAGCTAAGAGATTCTGGTGATTCGTGCAAGCAAAAGTAAAGGTCTTTCATTTTTTATTATTTATACAGTCAGACTAATAGACCATGCTCCACATTATGTTAATGTGTCCCTTTTTCTAAATAATAAGTTTTAATGGATAAGAAAAAGGCAGCACAAAAAATGGAAAGGAACTACCCAATTTCATTTTGTATGACATACTGCTGTAGAAGCTTTAGCTCTGATTCTCAAAGACCTATAAACCAGCTTTTTAGGACCATCAGTGACATTTGAACAATTTGCATTCATGAGAATTCCACAGAGTGACAACAACCCCTGTGTGGAATATGACCTCACTTCCAGAGGCTATACAACATATACTTTTTGAAGTGGTGGTGGTAGTTTTGTGTGTGTGTGTGTGTGTGTGTGTGTGTGTGTGTGTGTGTGTGTGTGTGTGTGTGTGTGTGTGTGTGAGAAAGATAGACAAGAGAGTAAGATGTTCTTGTATTTATTTTATTTATTTACTTTATTTAACATTTTTGACCGGGAAAGTCTGACTAGGACAGAGCCTATTTTCAGCAGAGGCCTGGGGAGAAACACTCCAGATGCATGTCTTTGAAATGTGGGAGGAAACTGGAGTACTAAGAGGAAACCCACATGAATGCAGGGAGGACAAGCAGACTCCACACAAAAGGCACCCCAGCTGAGAATCAAACTGGAGAACCTCTTGCTGTGAAGTGACAAAGTTAACCTCTGCACCACTGCACCACCCATGTACAAATTCTATTTCTTCTCTATTTTCCAGCTTTAGCTCTGATTCTCAGAGACGTATAAACTAGCTTCTTTGGACCATCAGTGACATCTGAGCAACAATCTGTATTCATAAGAATTCCACAGGGTGACAACAACCCCTATGCAGAATGTGACCTCACCTGCAGAGGCTATACAAACTAAACTTTTTGAAGTGGTAGTGGTGGCTTTGTATGTAAGGGTGTGTGTGTGTGTGTGTGTGTGTGTGTGTGTGTGTGTGTGTGTGTGTGTGTGTTAAAGAAAAACATTGAGTGAGATGTTCTGGCCAGAGATGGTCTTGTACAAATTCTAGCTTCTTCTCTATTTTCCAGTGTTTTGCTTATTTTGACTTCACTTTGGGCACAAAAATGTGGAAATTCCATATATATAAATAACGTGTGTGTGCGCGCTCGCGCATGTGTCTGTGTGTTACCCCCCCCCCCCAACCAAACAGTGTGATATAAGATTCATCCTTCCTTTGGTAATGTCAGGCTTTTTCAGAAAGTTCTCTTTATGGGAGTAGAAATGACACCTATATGTCTGCTCAGTACATTTCCACATTTCTCTATCCAACCCCTCCCTGGCTTTATGGAATCAGATCTGATTCCAGATCAATGACTTTACAGACATAACTGTTTTCTTTATGTCAACATAAATGACATAGAAATTCTGAAGGTATGAAACCATTTGAACCGCATGTACAGTATATGAACACCTGCTATATATAGGAGATAGACATTATTACAAATAAGTAGCCTTAATGTGAGCACTGCATTATTTATGAAAAGTGATGAATATTTCTTCCAAACGTGTTTGCTAATAGGCCTACACAAAACAAAAGCATTTTATGTCAAGAAGGAAGCACCACTCCAACTAATTAGCACAGTCTTCTAGGTATATAATCAATCAATTTGCCTCCTACATCATGGTTGATGTACTTACTTTAGCTTAGTGGATCATTATACACAGCTTAACAATAGCAACCTAAATGTACAGGACCATGAGCAAACAACCCTCACACTCTTGAGGCAAACAAAACATGGCCCTCAATGACTATGACTCTCTTAAATGTTTACGTTTTTTTGCACACTGCCTTATGCATGATTTGCAATTCTGTTGTGGCAGTTGGATATAAAACATATATACATGTCCTTTTATTTTGCTTTATTAAAATGCATGATATCATATACTCTGTACACACAGAAATAGCAATCAGAATATATATATATATATATATATATATATATATATACACACACACACACACACACACACACACACACACACACACACACACCAAAATTGCAAACATAAACAAAGCAGCAGAACAAAATTGCCTAAAAATCACTTGGGGGGTAGCCCTTCATAAAATAATGGTGTACAAGTTTAATCTGGGATTCCTATAGACCCTCTTAAAAAGATTGTAGTTAAGGCACCATCTTTACATAAATAACATGAATTATTTTTCCACTTGACTTAGCCATGGAAGGTAGTTCATTCTACACATTCAGAACCAAGTAGCTAAAACAAAAAGCAAGCCTAGTACTGAGAACATTTAATAGCCTGTCACTTGATAACCTAACTGGATAAATGAAAATAGAATGACACACTTTGGAGCTTTATGCCAAGTCTTTATATCCAACTTGAATTGTGGTTGTGTTCAGGACAAACAAAAACAGCTAGCAGAATAGTTAAGAACATAGCTAGTTTCTTCTGTCTGACCATCCTTGGGACTTGAGAAATAAGGTATAGTAGACTTCTTTAGCTCTAAAACCTTTATTGATCGAAGGATAAGCATAACTATCAGCAACAGCGACTTTAAAAAAGTGGATAAATGTGGATATACAGTATCAAGAACATTGTAAAATTGGCAGCACTCCGACTTGGCAAGGGCTGACAAGTAAGCTCAAAAAACTTTAAAACATCGTCCCACACCTAGAAGTTTGCTAGGAGTAAGAGAAAAACTAAACAATCTTGTCAGCATATTACTGTACAGTTTGGATCTGCTGAGAGAGTTTAAGATCTCCATCAGAGAAACCTTGGTAGAAGGCTCTAGAGTACATCAAATTAGATCTTAGATGTTGAGAGTTCCACAAATGAAATAATTTTTATTATCTGGATGGTATTCTTCAGACTGGAGTCAGGTGACCTAATAACTGATGGGATCTGATCCTTAGGTGTTAATGGACTTCCATATACTACATCCAGACTTTTAACCTTACCTGAAAAACAATTATCCCAAAACGAAAATACAGGTGTGTGTGCGTGTGTGTGTGTGTGTGTGTGTGTGTGTGTGTGTGGGGGGGGGGGTAGTTAAAGAATTTGCTAAGTGCTAACAGTATAATGTACCAGCATGGGGGCAGTTTTCAGTACATTGTGTTAAGATGCCTAAGTTTCCTCCATCTGAGAATGGAATCCCAGCTGTCCTGTATGGTGACAAAACTGGACATCTGACACAGAGAAAAGGAAAGACAAAAGTGGATATTGTTTACATAGCAGTAATACTAGACCCATCTACCTTGCATGACCTACTTTTGGGGCAGCATCTAAACTGTATCCAGCAAAGAAGTCAAAATGTTGCCATGCTTCAGGGATAGCTATCTGATTTACTAATCCGAGATATTATTTTAAGACACACATTAATCATACAGAAAAGTGAAGAGACCACAATAAGTTTGAAGGTCCTTCTGTAACAACCCATGAGCCTCAGTGGAGTAAAATAAAGATGAAACAAAGCTCAGCACTACAAGGAGGTCATTTACCACCCTAAAGGGTGACATCAGTACTGTGTTAGGAACAAACATTTGACTGTCATGGATCTAGAAAGTCACAGCATGCACAACAGCAATTTTTTATTTTATTTTATTTATTTAACATTTGTTGACCGGGAAAGTCTAACTAGGTTCCACAGAGCCTGTTTTCAGCGGAGGCCCGGGGAGAAATGCTCCAGATGCATGTCTTTGGAATGTGGGAGGAAACCGGAGTACCCGGAGGAAACCCACATGAACACAGGGAGAACATGCAAACTCCACACAGAAGGCACCCCAGCCGAGAATCGAACCAGAGAACCTCTTGCTGTGAGGCGACAACGTTAACCGCTGCACCACTGTGCCGCCCCACAATGCAACCATTCATAATCTGGTTTAAGAATGAGGTGTGAAAGGAGGCTATAAACACCTCTTTTAAACTAAAATGAGAAAAACAATTCTTTAAGAAGCTGTACTGTTTAGAATATGTTAAGACCCTGGGACTCCATGCAAGATATGACTAGCCAGGTCAGGCCAGGACTAAGTCCAAGCCACAGTAAGTTGAAAGTACAGCTGAATAGGTCTATTTACAGCCATCGAATAAATATTAAATCAAACATCTGTACATTGAATGTTACTCATCGAACATGACTTTTAATGAAAAGGCATATCTTTGAAAATAAAGTCACTGAATGGCCATAGTAGCCCAACATAAAGGAACCACAACCTACTAATAACTTACCAGTAACTTAGCTATAACATACCCTGTCCTTTCCTCAATTTAATGCAACCTCAGAGTTGTTTTACATAATTCATAGGGGGATGCTCCCCCCACAACAGAAGGATTTGGTGAACACAGGACAATACTTATGTGGGAGCTTTGCCCCCCCACAACCCTGCTAATTATATATAGCATCTCTGAGGTTAGATTAGTTAGAGGCCATTGTCTAGTTAAGTAACTTGCTCAGAATCATGCAGATTCAAACCCTGTACCACTGGAGGCACCTCCCTCACACCAACTGCCATATTTTCATTAACTTTTACTTTTTCTTTTTTCTTTTGTACATAACTTTGGAGATTACAGTTAGTTAATGTCAATCATTGGAGTTTCATAGCTTTTGTGGTTCACAAAATAGACGTTGATGCAAAACTTGTTGTACTATTAACTTTTTAAGTGCTTTAGAGTAGTCTGCTCTTATCAGGCTCCAGTTTTGCAGAATTTCTTTCATTTTGTCTAACATTTATTTCCTCTTCTTGTAAGTCATTTAATCAGACAATGATTTTGGTTAAATGAAAATTTGGACTAGGCTCATCAATGGTCCCCTGGACTGCAAGTCTAGTAACTACCTATGAACCAGACCAGTTATAGTGTAAATGAAGAAAATTGATTGTAGTAAAAAGGGGCATTGTCATATGAGCATTGCTCTTTGGATATGACCACCAGTTTCAATGAATTCTACAAATGTAATGTTAATATTTTAACTATGAATATATTTTTTATTTTAGCCTGTCTTCTTTCTGGCACACAGTTGTGAAATGCACTGCATTTGGGATACATCAATTTGTTTAGCACATGCTATGAACTTTCAAAGAGCTGCAGTACATTGTTTTATTCTCGCAGCCTTCATTTGTCTTCTATTCAACTCTGCCACATTACTTCACCAGATATTCTCCAGGGCTGCTCTTATAAAGAGACACTTTTGTCTAATGGACTGATCGGCTGTTAGAAAATGCTTTACATATTTGTCTTTTGAATTCTTGCACCTTTCTCAGAGGTGCTAATTGGTACTTCACTATATACAATTTGAGTTTGAATTCTGTCACATCTCTTATAGTTTAGTGGATTGTCAGATGCATTTTCATTAAGTGTGAGCTTCAAAAGAAGAGAAGTTTACTGTTTCTCATGCTAAGTTTGTTTACAATGTAAGAGTGTTTTGTTTTGTTTAGTAAATGGCTGTTAGCATTTTTTCTCTAAAATCTGAAACAAACGTTTTAAATGAAATCCAAATCTCTGTGCTAATTGTAAGAGTAAACAAGAAATTATTATACACACTGACAGGTTTAAACATTGTTTATGGTAACTGGCAAGAGACGGCCAAATAATGGGATATCAGTATGCCTGTCAGGGGTCTGATTCGTTACCCTGAACAGGGCCTCATTTGTCCATGATTCAGCTATGTTGATTTTAGAGGTGTATGCTGCAATGATATAGCATTATTAGACATGGAAGTATGTCAAACCTGTACTCAGTGATGCCATCAGGGATAGCTATTCTTGGTGGCAGAGAAGGCATAGGGAAGCCAAAATGAGATGCAGGCTTCCTCCAAGCATATATACATATATATATGTGTGTGTGTGTGTGTGTGTGTGTGTGTGTGTGTGTGTGTGTGTATATATATATATATATATATATATATATATATATATATATATGGTTCTAGGTCATAAGATTGACAGCCACTCTCACCGACAACAAAAACATCGACACCACATTATCGACAAACCATAAACACGACACCTCACATGCCCGACAAACAAGTAACCGACGGTCCACAAACACAAAACCCCACACACTGCACACACCACAATAACAACAATCAACTAACAAAACACATCCCCTTATCCAAAACCACACACAGAACACAAGCACACCAAAATCCTCACAAACCCACACTAAACCTCACACACACAACTACGTCCAACCCTAACCCAAATCCTTACCCTAAGGTCCGTCACTATCGCACACTCAGCTAACCCGCGCCTCTAACCCTAACTCACTTAACCCACCCCTAACCCAAAAATACCACTACCACACACTTACATAACCCGCGCCCTAACCCTAACTCACTTAACCCGCCCCTAACCCAAAAATACCACTACCGCACACTTACCCAACCCGCGCCCTAACCCTAACTCACTTAACCCACCCCTATCCCCACAGACTGTCACTATCCACACTTACCTTAGTCGCACCCTAACGTCCGTCACCACCGCATACTCACACAGCCTTCTTTCCAACTCACTATCCCTGGCGTCGGAGTTTTCATCCGTAGCGTCGGTCTTCCGAGTGTCGATCATCTGGTGCCCGCTCATGCGTTGTCGGTTATCTCAGCTGTCGATCTTCTAACCTACACACATATATATATATATATATATATATATATATATATATATATATATATATATATATTGTATGCAGTAATATTTCTGATTTAGCATGAATTGTGAGTTGTTGAACAAAAGCAGCTGCAGCATTTATTTTGCTTTGCTTTATTCATTGCACTAATGAATTAATTAATTCATAAACAGGTCAGGATTTTTTAATATTGTGTAAGCATGTTACATTTTATAATCCAGATAAGTTGCATTTTAACATTATGTTTTGCAGTACCTTCTTTGCAGCCGCCAGCAATTGCAAAGGTGTTGACATTGTTCAGGTCATATAGTCTGCATTGTTTGGCGTGATGATCAGAACCACCTTCTTCTTCTTTCGGCTTTTCCCGGTTAGGGGTCGCCACAGCGGATCCCCTGCCAGCTCATGATTGGCAGGGGAGTTTTATGGTGTCGAGTTGCCAGCCCAGCACCTAACCTTCCATGGAAGGCACACATATGCACACACTCACACCTAGGGCCAATTTAGATTGTCCAATCCACCTACAGCATGTCTTTGGGATGTGGGAGGAAACCCACGCGACCACAGGGAGGACATGCAGACTCCGCACAGAAGGCACACCACCCGAGGATTGAACCGGAGAACTTCTTGCTGTGAGGCGACACCGCTAACTGCTGCACCACCATGCTTTGGTATTCATTGCATAGTTATTGTTGCACATTCCTGTGATACAGTCTTCTCTACAAGATCAAATTGTAAAGAATTTTTGCATTTAGTTAAAAAATATCACTCTGATGGTGCAGAGGACTAAAGCTCCAACTCATTAATGAGTTGCTTCCTGTAACACAGGTGTAAGGTTTGAATGCCTCTACCTTCATTTGCATACTGTGTGACACTGAGACAGTGTTTTGGAGAAATTGTGATTTTGGGTTAGGGTGCTTAAAGGTCTCCAGGACTGCATGCCTAGTAAATATGAACCTGTTGTCATTGTTTGCCAGCCATTCCCTACTGCATAGCTGATCTATTCAAAAATGCCATGGGAATACCACCAGTATACCAATTTTAATACAATGTAAACAATTTATTTTTCAAGGGCAGCAGGCACTGAAATGCAAAGTTGTTTGCCAGCAACAACCTCTGCATTGGCAATAGTTCTCTTTAATGTGGAATTACTCAGATGACTTCTGCAGAGACTGTGCAGATTGCTTTAGCATATGTTATCAGGTAGTTAATATTTCTTATGTTCCTATAAATACTCTTCTATTTAAAATCTTATGGTATGATACTAGTGATCTCTTATACAATTTCATGTAGTTTATCCAAAGCCATAATAAAGTACATATAATTGATTTCTTCATGATGATAAGGGGTGTACTCAGTCAACAAATTGGCTATGACTGCTGATGAGGTTGGGGTCTCTCTCTGGATGAAAGTACCTTATGCTCTTATAATCTCGTCAGTTTTAAGCAGTCTTTAATCTGGCTTTGCAGGAATAATGTATGTGTGTGTGTGTGTGTGTGTGTGTGTGTGTGTGTGTGTGTGTGAATTAAGTTGGAATACTTTTGTTACTGTGTGTTTGCGTGAAACAAATTTGAAATATGCGACTTTGGTCACTATTATTGTTTTTTTTTTTTTTTTTACACACACATCTGAGTAGGATGCAGTCAACAACGTAACTACAACTGCTGGGTTTGGGGGTGTCTGTGGAAAAAAATGGCTGCCCCTGCTGATAAAGTTAAAAAGTCATTAGTCTGCCTTTGCATGAGTAGTGTGCATTTGTGCAAAGCAAGTTGGAGTTGTTTACTGAGGCCATTTTTATTACTATCAGATGTTACATGAACACAGTAGATAGGGTGGCTGTAATTGTTGAGCACAGATATTAGTGAATTAAAATAGCAACAATATGAATGCCTTTTGTGGTTGAAATGATTTGAAATGGGTACTTTAGTCAGTACTGTTTCTTACAGTTTGTTTCACTGCATCTTTGCAAAATGTTTTTAATACATGGTCTAACAAATATGTATTAAATAAGAAATATAACTTAAAACAATCAGGAAGTTAAATTAAAGACCACATGCATTTATGCATTGTCCCAAAAATGTATGCAGAGAGGGCATGGTTTGAAAATAGCCCAGGGCCCAAAGTACACAATCTGCCACTGGCCAGATGCATTTTAAATGAATGTGAGTTTCGAGGGAACAGAAGTTCACTGTTGCTTATGCTTAAGTTTGTTTGA